>NW_010257670.1:12718-28408 GCF_000690775.1 Eurypyga helias
GCCTGCAAAATTGCGATAAGGATACCTGGTATTTTTGGATGGTCTGCGTATGTCACAGGTACGTTTCCACAGAGCTGAAAGAGCATTCAGGATGAAACACCCATGTAAAAACTCCCTGCTCAAACCAGCTGAGAATGGCTTGGCCACCAAGTGCCAGTGCCACATCTTTATTCCTTTGGGGAAGGGGAAAGTATCAAAAGCAGAGGTGTGTTAACAACCTTTTTTTCTTTCTATCACAAGTTGACGTTGGAAAAAACAGTAATAAAGATTCTTTTTACTTCCCTTTCTTGACAAAACAAAAAACCAAATTACAGTCTGATTTTTTCCTGTAGTTCTTTAAAATTTCCTACGATTTCCACATAAGGTGCTCCAAATTGAAAAGCAGAAATATTTACCTTGGAATTTTTATTTTTATACAGTTCGCAACATTTTGCAAACTTGACTCAAACATACAAATAATTTTATTTCTACAAGAACTTCACTTTTTAGTAACTGTGCTGTTTACACATTTTTTTCTCTCCCCAGATGGAATCCTGATGAGCTTGCACATTGTAAGGAAAAAAAAAGTACAGGTATGGATTCGTATGCCGAAGTTTCGTCACGTGTGTGGGCTGATGCTGGCTGTAGGTTTGAAATACAAATGTAGTATATTCAGATCTTGCTGATCTGTAGAAGGATTAAACAACACATCTCCTGGCCCTTTTACAGAAGGATGATTCAGGCAATCCGTAGGTTCCTAGGCTGCTGCACAAGATCACAGCCTGATCACACGTGTATGATGGCATAAATAGATGAATAATAGCAACTGCATTTTCAGTCCCACCCACATTTCGCCTTATTTCTTTTTAATCACGTAACACCTACACACAATGCTTAGCTAAGACTGACAAACACAGAGTATAAGAAAATCAATATATTGTTTCCTGTGCCTGTATATCTCAGGAGAAAATATAGCTGCAGCTTCTTCTACCCCCCCTTCCCCCCTCCCCCCTTCTTTTAAGGAAATAAATCTGAGAAAACAGCAGGCAAGTGGTGAAAGCCATTAGTTGCCATGGGATTTCACAAGGTAAGTCCTTGCACAACTCCAAGTGGGATCGGACTGGAGAGGGAGACAGCTGACCTACCCCAAAATACTGCTGCCTGGCTTCAGCCCGGCTGTGGTTGGCTCCAGCACATGCCATGACCTTGCCACTTTTGAGAACTGGAGGAGTATCGCCCTTGCCTTGAATGGAGGCAGGACCAAGCCCTACCCAGAAATTTTCATAAGTTACGTGTCGTATGTGCATGCCAGCATTATGCAATGGGGTGAAAAACGAAAACCTGTCAGGCACATAACTGGTGCACTCAAGGACATACTGTTATTTGTTTTGCAGCTTTGCCACTCTAACAGGGATTAACAATGTGCCATTGATAGCTGCCATGATAAAGTCAAACAAAATGCCTCTTCTTTAACTCTCAGAACATGTTTTAAACTTTTGAGGGAAATGTCTTGATTGGCCTCACATTTCTGGTGGGTTTTTTTTGGTTGGTTGGTTGGTTGGTTGGGGTTTTTTTAATTTGAAGTAGGAGAGCATGTATTTTTTCCAGCCTTTTCTCTCCACCCTTCCCCTCCTTTATACCCCAGCTAACACAGCAGCAGATTGAATTCACCTCCCCAGTTCCTTTTATTATTTATTTTTCCAACCAAGTTGGTAGGTATTGTAAGTCGCCAACCTTTGCTTTCTGGAAATTCTTTGGTGTATTACTGCATAGCAGAGTGGTGTGACAAGGATAAAGAGATTAGAACTAATTTCATATAACTCTTTCTTCTGTCAAAATCTGCAGAGGGCTTTTACTGCTAACTCTGAGAGTTGCTGAAATTCTTCATTAAAAACTTTCAATATATGGACAGGAAACCTCTAAGCACTAAGACACCAAGTGACCAAAACAGAGGGGGAGAAGGAAGATTAAAGTCCGAACACAGAGGGAATATGAAGGAAGAAAACCCTGCCCAATTACAACAATAAAAATGCATTATGTCCAAGGGGGTTGACACCAATTCAGCTTTGAAAGCCAGAAAACCACGTACCGATTTTCACCAGCTTCAAGTATTTAGGCATAACCAGTGCAGACGCAGGCTCTCCTTGCCACTTTTAGACAACCGAGGTGGCTGTGAGCTGCCGATGGGTGGTCACTCCTGGAGGCTGCAGCGCCTCACATAAAACACAGGCTACATTTTCCCAGTCCATTGTACCATTGTACAACTATATAGGCATGATCTGGCTAGCGGAGCTTATTCAGGACCTCCACCCCCAAGTGAAATGAATTCTCTCCATGGTAGGGCATTTGCCAGTAGAACTGCGGATTCACGAGGAGGCTTTCCTGGCACGGTGGTCGGGCATGAACCCTAGTTTAATTTGTTTGGGAGGCAGAACAGGGAGGAGGAGTAAATACAATCTGCCCAATGCAGCTGGGCCAGCCAACGCTTGCACCGTAGACCTGATCAAAGCTATGAAGATGAAAAGAGGGCGGCTTGCATTCTCTGTGACCATCCCATTAAATGAACAGAAGAATGGGTAGACATGAAATGATGATGTCAGTCCTACACTTTTTGAAACGTTACCGTTGTGCGTTATAAAACTATCATCACGCACTGCAGGTCCTCATCTAAGCTGGTCACCTTGCAGAAGAGAAAGAGACAACAAGCACGGGTGTGGGTGCATGAAAGGGAACGTACTGCTACCACACTGGGCTAGGGGTAGAGTTTAAACACTCTGCTGCCTATTAGAGGGGTCCAAACTCTTCTGCTTTTTTGGTTGGTTTGTTTGTGAATTTTTTTTGTTTTGTTTTGTTTTCCTGTTTGTGAATCATCCACCCACTATTTTTCACAAGCATGATCACAACATGGGCTTGCTCAGTGAAGGCTGTAGTGTGATCTGCCACATTTCAGCCTCTTTGGGACAGTAGGTTTCATCCTTCAGCCATTTGCTACGCGTGAGGGAGGTTACTCTGCAAGTTCTGACTCTGGATTTCAAGCTGGTTGACCAGGGGCTGCCCTTCCCTCCAGAGTTTGTGGTACCCAGGGCAATGGGCATCTTTCATCTGTCCGTTTCTGCTTCAGAACAATGCATTAAAAGAACAGGTCTTTGCCAGTCCACGCTGGCTGGGACATTTAATGCATTCAGGCTCTGATCTTGCACCTTTCAAGTCACTGAGGCTTTTGGGATGACTCTAGGTGAGGGGAAGCAGCCCCCTTGCATAGCTGTGCCTCAGCCCTAGCCTGTCTGAAGGCGAAGTGCAAAGCAGAGAGACAGCACTGTGCAATGGGCTCCTCCGAGTCCATGGTCCCATCATCTAGGTCTCCTACGAATGCCCTGTTCCTCACCTGGAAACAGCTTAACTTCAGGTAACACTCACTTGTAATTACCACCCACCAGGAAAAGGAGAGCCAAACACCCCAGCAGCACATGGGGGGCTGCTACCCTAGACTCCTGCTTTTACAAACCACTTTTAATAAATAGATCTCTGGAAGAGGTCAGAGCCGAGCTGGATGTATTCCCTAAGTGAGGAAGTGTCTAACGCTAGCAGTCCTAGCAAGGAGAATATCCTCAGTCCTCAGCACTCTCCTCACTCTTTGTCTTCTGTAATCTCTTCCTTCTTTATCCTCCTATCTTTTCTTATCATGCTAAGGACACCAGCCTCATTTATCTTTTCCACAGGCTGTTTTTCCAGCTGTAACAATGTCAGTGAAAGGGGCTAGCCCTGCAAGATGCTGGTTGCCTGCCCGGCTGAGCCGGGCTCACCAGCTCTCCAGCCTGCCAGCGGGTATGTGTGTGGAGCCATTGCATTCAGAACGAACCTGAAATTAGCCCCTAAACCAGCTCAATTCACAGCGTGGGTGACTCCCACTGATGAGAAACTGGTGTTCGCTCCCACCGCCCCACAGACATACAGGGATGTGGATGAAACACAGAATCGGGCCACGGCGCAGACACGACATCCCAGGATTACCCCCTCCCAGCCCAAAAACTAATCAACCATTAGTAGTGAGGATGTCTCTTCTTGTGGTTTCTCCTCCCAGAGCTCCCTAGCCATGCAGCAGCAGGGGGCTGGTGCCACCCCACCCCAGCCGCTTGCCCCTGGGCACGCACCCCAACACAGGCTCTCTGGCCCAGAAGGCACTGAGGCCTTGTGGTGCTTTCCCTGGGTACCCTGCATCCTGACGTGAAGCACCACTGCCCTCAACCCCGTGTTTCACTACGTGAAGGCGGTGTGGAGGAATGCTGCAGACCGGTGCATGGGGAAGCGAGCACTGCAATGTGCTGCTCCCCCCTGAGAAGGGTCAGAGGTCCCCTGGAGCAACTAATATTGGGAAGCTGGGTGCTGCAAGCTGAATGCCACACTGCCCCAGACCCTCCCGGGAGACGGTGGCCTCTGTTGCTCACCCTGAGGTGCAGAGGGTGGCCCTGCTCCAGCAGAGAAGCTGGGTTTGAGCACTGATGGTGGCTGCTGTCCCCACCACACCCCGGAGACATCGGAGGGGACGTGGCGCCTGATGTACTGAGAGAAAGGGGAACTCGTCGCTAAGGCAGATAAATAGGTTTTTGATTGCTGCTTTTTGTCCTCTCTCTGCACATGGATCCTGCGTATCACTGGCCAAGTCATCTAGACCAAGTTTGGTACAGATGGTCACCAACTGCATGTTCCTTTTTCTGGGGTGGGAACATTTTCTGATCTGCAATTTGCTTGCAGAAGCGAAGAGCGCTTAGAGCTGCAAGTGAGCTCGTTGGGAAAGGTACTTTGAAAATGTGGATCTTAAGCAAAACTAAGTTTTCTGGAAAATAGAGTCATAAGGCAAGCAGTGCATCTGACTCATACCACTAGCTGAAGTGCAAAAAAAGGAGGCAATTTATTTTTCCCCAAAGCAAACATTTAATTTCTGGATTTTCTATCCTTTTTTTTTTTTTTTTAATATTTGCTCAAGTTTTTAAATGAAATGTCATTCTATAGCAAAAAAAGGGTGGTTGCCTTGTTTGGGAAATGTGGAAATAGCACTTCAACTTATTTGAATATGTTTATTTCTGGTCACCCAAAATAACATGCTAAGCTTGACACAATCTGTAGCTAGAGCTTGTTAATCCTAAAGCACATTTTTCAGTGAAGATGATCTTTAACCAAAAACGTTTACCTGTGCCTGGCCCTGACATCCTAAATTGTACACTCAAAACTATGGTAATTGTCTTAATTTGCATTCAGCATCCTTTTTTTTTTATGTGGATAAATATTAAATATTTGTTGTGCAGATTATCTCATTACTGCTTGTGAAGTATTTAAATACTGTAGATGAACACCATTAGAAAGCCAAAGAGTAGTAAATCTCTCTTCAGAGCAAAAAAAAAAAGCAAGAGCATGAACCATTTACATCCTGAACAGCAGGAGAGAAAAAAAATACTGAAAGTAAATTTCTCACTGACCACCCTCCTTTCATACATGGTATAAGGGAAGATTCCTGCAAAAAAAAATCAACAGTACTGAATGTGTCAAAAAACCAGGATCATACTATAATAATACATACCAAAAGGGAAATTAGGATTGTGCAGACTATAAATCTGGCACTATCTGTATTACACACTCCATATTTTTTCTGAATAGGACATCTGAATTACACACTTCATATTTTTTCTGAGCCTGTGCACTGTTTCCTAAGGCTTTTAAGAGGTTTTTTTTTTTTTGGATGTAAACTGAAACCCAACCCCCAATTCCATCATGTGGCATCCTGCTGACGTGTGTGTCACTCGGCGGGGTAGCACATGAGATTTACCGCACAGACTTCTGCTCCACAAAGTAACTGAGCAAATCACAGCGGCAGGGCAGCAGCCCAGCAGGAGAGGGAAGTGGCAAGAGTAGGGGGCTCTTTCCAGCCTCCCAAGGGAAAGGTGATGCCGGGAAAAGTCACGGATTCACAGCCCCAAGAGCTCTGGCTCAACTCGGTCCAGGCTCCTTGGATAACATGCTCCCTCCCCATCCTTGGTGGGTACCAGCACCTGTTTCTTTGCTCCCTTTACCTTTAGGTGCCCTGTACCCTGCTCTCGAGCTGAGGCGCAGAGCCTAGTAATACCCCACCTGCAACTAGCTCAGACTGGAGCATGTCCACTGTGAACAGCGTTTTCTGGGACTTGCGTGTTAAAAGATGAAGTCTCCACCAGTGCATGGAAACTGTGATTTTCAAAGGTTTATATCCTGACTAAACCTGGGTACCTCTGCACAAGACCCACTTCCCTGCTATATGTCAAGTCACTGCCTTAGGAAGAGGTTGCAAAAATTTGAAGAGAGCAAATTCTCCACCTTTGGTTTTCAGAATCAGTTGAATCATTTTAGGTTAAGCGACTCTCTGACCTCTATCCAGGCAAATGCAGAACAATGCACATGCCTCTGGTGGACATGTTGCCCTGTGATGTTTCAGTCCAGAGACTTAATTAAAGCCTTGCAAAATTAGGAGCAAATAAAAACAGTCTCCCACTAGAAGACTCAGAGCATCCTTATTTACCAGTTACTGTAATTTACTGTAATTTACTGTATTTACTGTCTTCTTCCTTTTACGTCTGCTCGTACAATGGGAACTTTGGGATGCAAAGTCTGATGCACTTGGGGTAGTTACAGACCCACATCTCTGTAGGTTATATTGCATGCATGTTTTTTTCTGGAGTGGGCTACAACAGTTATACCTATTTATTAATACTAAAACTACAGGCTCTTTAGCAGTGCATTTCCAGCTGCTTTTCTGAAAGCCATGACCTGAAGCAGAAACCTGGGACTTGTTCCACCCAGCACCCTGGGGACTCGTGGATCTCCCCTGGCCCTGGGTGACACCCCTCCGACAGCGGGACTTGGCTCAGCTGGAGCATGAAACGGGCACAGCTGGAGCATGAAACGCAGCCTGCTGCCTGCACCCTCCCTCGGTGTCTTGTGCCACTGGCAAGCACAAAGACCTAGGTAGCACCAGCAGCACTTCCCTCAGGGCTGCGGGGCTGCTGAGGACAGCGGAGGAAGGGGAGCTGAGGCAGGGGCCCTGGGGGCTGCCAGAGGTTTGGGTTAGGTGTGCGGCTGATTGGAGCCTTCCCTCATCCCTTCCCGGGGGCTCTCTCAACATAACTGCCTATGGACAACTGCCCAACCCTATCAAAATGGAGGCGTAAGCCAAACACTCAGAAACTCCCCAGAGACTGGCCATAGCTCCCCATAGACTGGCTGTAGCAGATCCTCCTGCAAGCCCTCACAACACGACGGGTTGTTCAGCTGTACTGGCAGAGACCAGTAATCACAAACCAGATATCCACAGCAGTCAGAAACAACCCACTTGACCGTACTGTCGCTAACTTGTCCGTGCCGTTTTCTGTGGCAAGGCAAGGATGTGAACCCAGGTTTCCTAAGCTTTATGCTGCTGCCCTTCCTGCAAAACCAGTCGGTCGTATACTTTTTGCCTCTCACCTGGCTTGTTCTACACCCTATTGCACATACACGTACAACAGTATGTGTGAACTCGGAAGAAACCTTTAACAGTGATTGACATTTGCAAGAGCTTCAAGAATGCAGTGACTTTTGGATGGGTTACTTTCCAGGTAAGGATTAACAAACCGATGAGTTAACAACCAACTGATGTTCTTTGTGTAAAACAGGCCGCATTTCAAAATGGAGGCAGCTTTCAGATTTTTTGCAGAAAGATTGTGTTTTGATTTGGAAATAGGGAAGCACAGAAAGGATTGCAACATGAAACAGATAAGATTAGACGAAGAGGAAATGTGATAGATCTACAGGAGGAGCAATAAAATGCTGTTCACCTCACATCGTTTGTGTTACAGGGCTTGCTTCAGGAGACACAGCGGCAGTGTCCCTTTATCAGAGGTAAGGCAGAAGCTAAGCACTTCCTGCTTTTTGCCATCGTGGCTGGAACGCGGATTTGAACAATGTAGAAACACGGTGAAAATGAAAGCCTGGTTCCTTCACGCTGCATATCATTCAGAGCTCCCAACATTGAGAGAGAGGGGGTTCATGCCTTCTGCTTTTCCATAGTACCAGCATCTCTACATTCAGCTATGTAATGCTCCAAACTTCCAAACTTCTTTGCGTATGTCCTGGCGCTCCACACACTCCTTTCTCAGCAACACCTCACTTTGCATCCTTGCAAACATACGTCCTTCTCCACAATCCCAGACCATGGACCCAAAGTCACTGATGGACACAGGCAGAGGAAGCGGAGGGCGTGGAGGCCCCAGAAACGGTCACCCGTGCCGTACGGCGAAGGCGGACATCGCAGGATGGGGAAGCAGTGAGTCAGCAGACTGCTGTATTGCACCGTGTGGATGGAGCCCGGCCACCAAGGGGTTTCGATCCTGTGGTTTTGGCCGAGTTTTGCTTTGAACCCAGAACTCAGAAAGAAACTTGCACAACCACTAGGAAGCTTGTCTAATCCTCTTTGCAGCAACCTTAGCTCTGGAAAGGGTTTGTCCAGCCCATTTGTGGGTACTCCTGGGGCACGACTACTCGCACACGGATAGCCTTCCTACCCGCCCTGTGGGAGCACGATTAGGGCTCCCAAGCTGCATCAGGATCCTCTCCGATTACTTCAGGGTACGAGACAAAAGAGAACATACAGTTGCCTACGTATTAAAAACACAACAGTAGGTCCAAAGACACTATAAACTTACACCCCAGCTTACAACTCCCCTGTGCAGTCTGTGCCTCGGGTACCCGCAGCATTCTGGGAGAGCCATGGTCTGTAACTGGTTTTCACTATTACCACTATGAAGCTTTATTGCAAATCTAACCTTCTAGGCTTACAGATACATGGCATTTTTCATAAAACTAAGTTTATTACTCTGCCCACAGGTAAGTAGAATGTACCATCAGCAGTTTTGCTTTCATTGTCTTCAGGGGCACTGTGCTTTTACACAACTTATTTCTTTAAAAAAATGCCATTGGAAAATATAAGGAGAGAGAGATGCTAAAAGCAGGTGCATCCCTACCACCTCTTCTACATACACAGTTTATTCTTTAACAGCCTTTCTCCTACAGCAACCCTCAAGAGTGCATTTCTAGTGTTTCACAGGAGGAGGAAAAAACGTGTATTTCCTACCTGTTGGTGGGGAAACTATGGCACAGTGCGGGAAAACAATCCCATCAAGATCATCCCCCCAAACCAGAGACAAAGATGGTAGCTGAACAACGACAACTAACTGACAGTGCTTTGGGAATTAAAAATCCAGCACGGAGACTGACTTGCGTCTGTAAGTGCTGTGCAAATACAGAGAAGCCTACATCTGTTTAGAAGCAGAAGGGTGTTCCCCCAACAGCTGCAAAGTTAAACACCAAAGCCTTGTTCTCTGTGTGTGGAGGTACAGAGCACTTTTAGTGATTTCACTGAATCAGTGATACCAGTGAAGCCACTGGTGCCAGTTTAGAAGAAAGGCTACTATTTGCACAAGTACTGCAATAACGTATAAATATACTAAATAAAAATTACAACTGTTTATGTATTTATATAAATATACAAATAATGCAAAGAACATACTTCTCCTTTGTCTCTTTGGTTTTTTTAAGCTCAGCAATACACAGACGGAAACGCCAGGATCTGGCTCAGATTTCAGCCTCCTCAGTAAAGCCACAAGCTGAGGCTGGTCGAACAGGCTTGGCCTTCCACTGTGTTGCTTTACCGATGGGTTGGACACCACAACAATGCCAACAGCCTGCTCACAGCAACCCCACAGCCCAGGGGCTAGAAGCACCGCAGGTAACACACCTCTCTCAAATCCCTGCCATGCTTTAATGGTGCCTCTCTTCCCGCTAGCATACCACCACAAAACCATCTTTGGGAGACGACAGGAATCAAAAAGCCACAGTTAAAACTCCATGTAATGCTGTAGCTAGAGGGGAAAAAGCTCTGGAACTGCTCTGTGAGCAGAAGAGCCATTTGCCCTGGGCTTTCCTCATTCTGGTGAGAAAGCCAACAGCCAAGGGCACCTGTGCCTCCAGTTCAGCAATACTTAGTGCACTTACTCAGGGCTTCTGGCGGTTCATTCCACATCCCTCAGAGCTGTAGGTTTTATACAGTGCCCCATATATCAACCAGACAGTGAGCTGATAAACTCTCCCGAGGCAGGTGGCCATGGGAATGGCCAGGAATTTGCACAGGAATTTCAACAGGAATTTTCTTACTTCAGACTCATAAGGTCAGCAGACAGTGAAAACTAAAATTGTTTGTCAGTCTGTCTTGCTGCTTACCAAGAATGTAAGCTGCCAGACGAATACCTGCAGAAAAGCAGGATTTTCAAGAGAAATAAAAATTGAATGTGGGAAGACATGGTTTATGATCTTCTCAGCACCTCAGATAAGGACCTGCAAACACCTGTGGTAACACACAGGTCAGAGAAAAGACCTTACGGTATCAGGAAGGGCTCCAGGCTGGCCCATTCCAAGTTAGCGAGGAGCAGAACAGCCAGAGAGGTGTTCAGGGGCTGCAGTACGCCTTGGACTGCGTTCCCACTGATCACCCTCCCACCATGCCAGACACCCCTCGCCACCCCCGTGGCACTTGGCAAGATTGATTCTGCACATGTACAGTCTGACCCGTGACTCACACAGGTAAGACGAGACATGGGACTTCAGTATGTAGAAGAAGCACGTAGAAGCCTTTTGGTTTATTATTGCTCAATACAATTAGTTTCTATGAAAATCACTTTTTTTTTCCTTATTGCAGGACAACCGTGGCCTGTTTGGACGGAGCCCAGGTCAAAGCTTGCTCCTGGGCCCCGGGGTTGCGCAGTGCCGCTGGGTACGTCTGCAGCCGCCCTGGGTCTGGGTGCTCAGGGTGAGCAGACATCTGTGTCAGCAGCATCTCCTCATCCTGTTTACTTCGTAAACACTGAGTAAGACACCACACACGGCAGCAACAATAGCAAACTCCAGCTGCCCATCCATCAGCAAGTCAGATGAGGTGGGTCTTTTCTTGCCCGCTCCATGAGGCCAAGAAGCCAAGGACAGAGTCAGACTTCAAGACCCACACACAGACTGTACTGCAATCCCAAAAGTTTGGGTACACCCACCCACAAAATCTACCTCTGCTTGCACCTTTACCTGCAGCTACGCTCCTGTGAGTTTCAGGCACCTTATTAGTGCTGTCTTCCATAGGAATATGAATGACAGCGAAACGCTCCCTGTGAGTAGCAACACTGACATTAGGATGTGGGTACCAGTGCATCAACTCCGGTCAAATTGCAGTATCCACAGCCAAGAGAAATTTTAATTCCAGAAGCACGCACATGACGTGGACATGGCCTAAAGTCATGTTAATAATGAGAATATTTTATTAAGGTGAGATGAACGTGCTCTTTTGTTGTAAAAACATCTTGAGGACATGTCGCTGCGTGCATGTTCGTGCCTATCTTCCCTCCTTGCCTTTGGTGCCTGTTTTCCTAGCTCTGGCTCTTGCTCCCTTCCCAACCTTGTGAGAGCTCCTGCAGTTGCACCTTGCGTGCTGCCTGCCCAGTCCTCACACCCTCTGTTTTTCACTCTGGCACACACTCCAGCTCCAAAGACCTCAGCCACAGTCCCTTCAAACTTCCCTCCCTCCAGGTCCTGAAACCTCGTTGCTTCAGCAGCAAGGCTTTCAAACCCTAATGAAGCATCGGTGTCTCAAATTTTCCCTAACTGGGATCAGACTCTGAGTTGATCTTGGTCAGCTTTTCTCCCTTCTCCTCCTCCTCTTTACAAGGATCCCTCATTTCTCATTTACTCCCTTCCCAGCCCTGCAGACAGCTCCCCTTCAACCAAGTCCACCACCTTCCTCCTTCTAGTTTTGATTCTCCATTTTTCTCTTCTCACTGTTGCTGATTTATGCTGGTGACCCACATCACCCCCTTGTCCAGTGACCATCTCACCTAGTCTCTTCCTCTGCTGCCCTGATCCTTTTATTTTACTCATAAAAAAGACCGTTTATGTGGCGTGCACTGCTCAGACTCCAGGCTCTCTACTGCTGAATTTTCCCTGCACTAACCTTCAAGTGGTCCCATTCAGCACCATCCATTAGCCTCCCCCATTATGTCCCACCATTCAACCTTGCTGTGATTTCCACTCCATCAACCCTGACAACTTCTCTTTTGCTTTTTACCCTCATCTTTCCACCAAGTTCAACTGCAAATTCTCCCTATGCTTCAATTTCCTTCAATTTGCTTTCCCGTAACATCCAGCCCAGCTGATGCACCCACTTTTTCTGCTTCTGAAAGACTGTCTGCTGAAAGCTTCCAGATCACTGTGGATAAAACAGAGTCCTTAATACCCCACTCACCAGGGATACCCAAAATCTCTTTCCTCTCCTTTCCACAGCAGCAATTACTGTTCTGTTTGCAGGCAGGGTACAGTTTTTATTTGGGCAGCTTTGCCTTCAAGGTACAGCTAGCATCTGTTGTTGCTTTCTGCTTGCACATCAGACATGACCTATTCTGTCTGCCCTCACAGCTAAAACATGCCTCTGGGGTCTCACCCTCACGTTAGCTCAGTGATGGTGACATCCTTTTCTCTGCTTTCATAATTGCAATCTTGATCTGCTCTTTCATCTTCCAAATACTATTACAAGGGTCATTGTCACAGCCTGACACTTGGAGTGTGCCACTCATTTCTGTGCTCCTGTTGACCATCTCTCCGTTCTCCAACGGATAAAATAAAAGGTACACTCACACACAGCGCTTGGACCGGCAGCCAAAGCTGCATGGCAAATGGGTGCCTTTTGCAGCTTTTGAACACCCCCTTTATGCTTCCCATCAAGTACCTTTCTGCTTTCCCTCATAATTCCTCCCTGGGACTACCTCCCTGGTCACAAATGCAGAGAAACTTTGCACAGCTCTCAAATTCCTCCTAAAATCTCTCCCTTGCTGAAGAAATAGTGCGACGGCGGCCGGGCTGCTGGCGTGTTGTGCTTGCTCTGTACCCCTCTCACCACTTCCCTGTGCTCCACCCAGCATCTAACCCACCTATTGCCTCTCGCCGGGTATTTCATGCGTAAACCCTGCACGTCCTTCCACTCCACCTGCGGAGCAGGTACACACGCAGCAGCAACACCCAGGTCAGGAATCCCAGGTCTATGACAGTGCAATAATTGACGGTATCTTTAGTGCTGCTGAGTTCTCAACTTGCTGAGGCTGAACCTACACCCTGACTTGTGGTGGAGCTTACTAAGTTTCTCTGATAAAAGACAGAAATGCAGAGGCATTTCTGTTTCTCAGTTTATTTCAAAGGTATAACTCAAGCACAACCATCAAAAGGCCAAAAAGGCTCAAAAGGCCAAAACACGAATGCAAACCCTGAGCTACATCACTTGGGGTGGTGCTTCTCCAGAGTAAATCTCCCCATGATCCGCACGCTGGCAAATAGGACAGATAGCATTTCGGTTGTCAGTGGTTGGTTAAGCCATGCCCACTTTGGAAACAGCTGAAAGTTACTGTCATCTCATGATTCCTGGTCAAGGATTCTCATGCATTTGTAGTTTTTTTCCATCTCGTGCCAAATAAACCCATCTGTGCAGATTTAGTCTCAGCTTTATGACCTAGCTAGGTGAAAGATAACATCCTGACTCAGTATATTTTGTAAAATGCACTCTTAAAAAATATCTAAAACCTCTTTTTTTCAAACGAAATCTTGCTTTCAATCATGGCAAATGAAAGACTGGAAAGGACAAAAATGCCCTCAAATTTCAGGTGGTCAGCTTTGCAGTTACTAAGAAGTTGCTTTGCTCTGTTGAGTTTACTGTGTCACCAAAACCCTACCAGCCATAGCTATACAAAGCCTGCATTGTCTCAGCAAGGCTACTGAGATGTTCCTGATCTTGGCAAGAGCTAGGTGTACCCAGAAGCATTTTATTGGAAAAAAAAACTGTAACAGCAGAAAGAAATATTATTTTAGGCCTCTTACTGGAAAGATAAAGGTCAGAGTCCTTCCTTCTGCTAAAGCAGCACACGAATATATCCTGTTCACAGGATCCATTTTACAACCTTGAAAATTGCACCTAAAAATCCCCCTATGAAACAAATTTCAAAGTGATTCGACTACAATATAAGGAAGGATTTGTGGGTTTAGGTCATTGGTAATTTGGAGATCTCAGCTTCCTGACAAAAGAGGCAACTACATACACCTGGCCTGGAGATAGGCCCTTCGTCGTTAGATCTGCTTCCTTGCCACAAAGCCAACCTGATCATTACGTTCACCCAAGTCACTGATTCCTTATTTTCAACAGGAACAGGATCTGGCAACATTTCTTCACAAAGAGCACACGTTTTCCCCTATTAAATTTCTCAATAAATCAGAGCAATGTCGGTTTGGGAAACCATGCACGGATGATCAGGGCCAGTGGTTTGAATGAAAAAGCCAAGTTTATAGTACTGCTTCACCTATCAGTGTAGTATAGCATCTGCTGGAGTTTGTAACCCTAATAGTGCTCAGAGATCCTACAGTAAACCGACAGGTGCTTGCAGAGTAACCTCTGGATCGTCTTCTCTAGCTGTAGGATATTAATAAATTCTGGATATGTCATTGCCAACCCAATGAATAGAACTTCGGTATACACTTAACACCATAAAAATCAATTTCACCAGTTCTCAGAGCCAATAATAAGTCTGTGATGGCAGAAGTAAGAAGCCAATCTATGTTGCTGGGATTAAATATTTTTAATCAGCTACCAAAAAAAGCATCATTTTAACTTTTAACCCAGGTGGTCTTAATTTTCACAGGGCGAAACACCTGACAGTGGAAAAAGTATATCCTAACAGACATGCAAAAGCAAATCCCTCTGCTTTCTGCCAGATGATCTCACAGCTTTTGCAGAAGAGGGTGCAACATTTCACAGAGTGGCAGCAAAGGAGCGAGGGAGCTCTGCCACACAGAGGAAGCCATGACCCCAAACGTGGGCAGCCCCAAAAGCAGACCCCGGTGCCAGGGAGAGCCCTGCTGAAGTCAGACAGCCACGAGCCATGCAAGGTCAAGGTTTCAGTCCAAACTGCTGTTGAAAACAGTATTTCCTGAAGGCTCTGCCACCTCCACTCCTTATATTAAATACTTTTATTCCAAAGTTTTCAAGGTCTTTTCAATCTGGTATATTGAAGACAGCACATCCTTTACTTTCTGAAACTTCAAACAAAGAATTTTTGTTTGACACAAAGGGACACACAGAACGATTAGCAGCCGTGTACGTACATGCCAGCCAACTCTTACTATTTCCCTAACAACACCCAGGGTCCGAAGCCTGCGTCTCAGAAGAGGCTGGTTCCTGAAAACAGGGGAGGGAGCTGGGGTCACCCTGGGCAGGGAGGTGTGGTGAGAGCACCTGCTCCCAACAGGATGCACAGCTTTAAAGCAAGACAGAAAAAACCCTCTCCCGGGAAGGGAATATGCAGGGGAGCGGGGTAGGGAGAACAAAAGCACAAAAAAAGTGCTTGTCTCTTCGTTTATCTCCCAGACAGCAGTTTGTTGGCCTCTACCACTCGCGCCACGAGTCTGCCGGACACCAAACAGCAGCGTATTCCGGGCGTTATCTCCATTTCCTTTCCAAAAGTGCGTGTTGCCTTCCAGTTTTCCAGCCGCCTACCAGGCTCCGCTTCACACCACGGGTGACCTCTGGCTCCCGTGGCCTGGCACCTGCGGCGCGCCGGCGGCCTTCCCGCTGGCAGC
>NW_010257671.1:0-26878 GCF_000690775.1 Eurypyga helias
AGGGAGAGAGGAGGCACATGAAAGCGGGTCTGGATTTGCCTTGCAATGACAGCTGCATATTAATCTAAAGAATTTCTGAAAAATCAAAAAGACACTTTTCAGCAAAATACACCCCTAGAGCCCCGATCGTAAAGCAAGGGAATAAACTTGAAACAGGATTGATTTCATCTTAAAGGGAATATTTCTTTGAAATGCTACCAACTGCAGTTGTCTTATTTGGTTTTCAACACTATAACAAAATTGTGCCATATTGTGTCAAATAAGGAGATAATATAACAGCTTTAAACAAATTTTGTAATTATGGGATCAATCAGAAATGAATTAAATCCATGTGCATTAGGTAAGTCGTGCCATGGAATACTGAGCAGCTCCAAATACCAGCTCCGAGCCCGTCCCCAGCAGCCACCCTCCTAAACCTGTGAGTTCAGCGCGATGCCAGCCGCGGGATGCAGGGGATGCACCCAGCCCTGGCAAGTGCTGCCGGCCAGGGGAAAGAGCCACAGGAGCAACGTCTTGGTTAGGGGTAAAGAAACTAAAAAAAAATAATTCTAAACTCCCAAACCAGTCTGTGCCGATAAATTAAACCAGCGGTTCTTCCGGAAGCCCATGTTTTGGATGAGTTTTTAATGTTCGTCTCTGCACAGCGGTGCTGGCCGCTCACTCACGCCAGCAGGTACTTTTCCCATGGTTTTCTCACCCGGTTTCAAACCTCCATGAGCCACAACGCAGCGAGGTTCAACGTTAGTGGATATTGAACCCGTTGTGAATATAGGGTGAATCCAGACCCTGCTCCAGTTATAGACTGCTCAGACCCTTGTGTAATTGTTTTCAGGGCTCTGGGCACCAGATTGACATGGAATGGGGGAAAATAAAGGAGCCTGAAGGATGTGGGACCCATGTCTTTGCTCCTGTCAAGCTGCGCTTGCCCTTATGGGAAAATAGAGTCCAGGAGACCCAGCATTGCTGTCATCTTCCCAGGAACTCAGGGCAACTATTGTCTCTTGTGTAACTTCACTGAATGATATTACCCACCCTTCACTCACTGATGTCATATATGCACGTATGCAAAAAATAATAAGCAACCAAAAAATACTGATTTTCTAACAATTAATTGAAAACTTTTTATATATAATTAATTTTTTTTCTAGCAAACTTTGCATTCTCTTTCTTTAGGAATTTTGAAGTAAAGTCTCCTCAGTTTGGGGTCAGTAAACTTCCCTTCTTTTTCCATTATAAATATCTGGGTCAAAGTAAGACTGGAGCATCTCCCTGGGCCAAGTTGGAGCATCTCCAACTGGGAGCCAGCGCCCAGCCTGCACCCACAGCCATGGCCAGGGCTGTGAAAATGTCCCCATCAGCTGGCTGCCTCTCACTGGAAGTTAATTAGTGTGATAAAAGCTTCCTGCATAGGAAAGCACTGGATATTCTGGAGTCGTTAGGAAGGAGGCAGGTCACAGAGTGGGGTATGTGGATGAGCGGAGTGTCAGTGGCTTTTGTGATCTCCCCGAAGGAGACTCCGGCAGCAAGCACCTTCTTAAATTTTCATCCTAACAAGCTTCATAAATAAGTTCTTTAACTGTTCTTTTTAAAAAGTATACTAAAAAATCAAATGAGGTTTGGTGCTGCTAGGATACGGGGATGGATGTGGGAGAAGCGCCTTATCCCCCCACGGTGCAGGAGCAGGGTGGGTGCCGCAGGAGATGCCCCTTGCAGGGCTGGCTGTGGGTCGGGGCATCTCCTGCGAGGATTTCCCACAACCTGCCTGGCCAGCACGTGGGAAAACTCCCACAGAGCCCAGCGTGGACCTTCCCACGGTTTGCCTCGACGGGCAGGAGGAGACTCTGGGGGATGCCGGAACAGAAAATGCTGTGATTGCTTTAAATACGTTGTCAGAAAAAAGGCAAGAGGTTCTCTTTTTGTATTCTTCTTATCCACTTAAATAGGAATAAAACAGGGAAAGGTTTACTTAAGTGCTCCTACAGGCTCTTGATCCTCCCCCCAGCCATTCTCTTCCTCTGCTGAAGGATGAAACCGGGCAGGTGAGCGCAGCCGCGGTGCAGCGGGACGTCAGCGCTCTCGGGAAGGGGAGCGGTGCCAGTTTGGTGGAGTTTCTGACAGCTTTAAAGAGCTCGTCTCTGAACAGGGGCAGGAAACTGTCTATTTTCTTGAAACTCGGGCTTCAGAGAGAGCCCCGTTCTCCCATGACATCTTCAAACGCGGTGCCGGCAGAGGCGGCGCTGGCGTTAAAACCCGCCGGTGTGTCGGGAGACGCAGCCAGCGTCGGTCCTGCAGGGACTGGGACGGGGAGCAGAGATGAAATACGCTTCGCTCCTTAGAAGCTTGGTCCTCCCCTTCCTCTGCCTCCCATCATCGATTTCTTTAAAAATATGATTTCTCTGCTTTCCCTTGCAGAGAAACTGGTCCTTCGCTTGTGCAGGAGGTAGTGTGGGGGCTCCCACCTGCCCTGGGCATCAGCCGCCTTGGGTGCTGGGGATGCTGGGGATACCCCAGAAGGAAAGTGCTTGTCCCTCTCCACCTCTCCTCCTCTGGTGGACGATGGGCTTGGTAGCAAATACTGAAGAGCCTTGATTTTATACATTACTGAAGAGCCTTGATTTTATACAGAAGCCTCTTGGTTTTCATCCCTTAGGAAGTAACTGGCCTCTGGGGTGAGGTTTTTGAGCACCATCCGTCTGCTTCTGCTTTCCAAAGCACCTTGAGCAAGCTCTGCGGAGCTATTCGGTGAGGTGAGGTGAAAACAAGTGCAACTTCAAGCTCACAGGAAGCTGAATCCGTAACGGAGACATCCACGGCGATGGGACCCCAAGTTAGGAGCACTCTAACTTCTGTGTGGTGAAGGGACTTGCACTCTGACCTCACATGCCCCAGACTTTGTGCTGGGAGGTGCCAGTGAGCTGTGGAGGGTCCCCCGTGGTGGCACTCCCCTCCGTCACTGCCCTGCGACAGGGTGGCAGTCCCTGGGGCCAGTGGTCCCCGCCGAGGGACGTTCACAGAGGGACCGTGCCCCCTGAGTTAGCATAGGCCTGGACCTTGCATACCAAATCCTAGTCTAAAATATAATGGTCCATACAGGGACGAGAACATCACCATTCCATTTCCAAATACAAAGATTTAAATACCAGGATTTCCTCTGCATCTTATACTGCATCCCAGAATGGTATCCCGGAGCCTGAGCTCCCGCACGCCTGAGCTACGCTGCTTTCTGCTCAAGAAAAGTGTTTGATGAAGAATCGCCTGCTGATGCCAGAGGGATGGGTCAGTAAAACCACGTCCGTCCTGCCGTGGCTAGTCGCCTGTCCATGGAAAACGTTCACTGCTGCATCTGCACTGATGTGTCTCGGGGGGACAGTCCTTTCTGGTTTCAGGTGAGCGATGCTCTTGCACAAGCGGTTTGCAGGACCGAGCTGTCAGCTGCTCTTACACCGCCCAGGGAAATGAAGATTTATCTTAAAGGAGTTTTCCTAATGATTTACTAAAACAAAGAAACAGATAGAGCACTTTGAAAGCAATCACGCAGGGAAAGCAGCAGAGGATGGAAAACTGCGGAGGGTGACGGGGCAGACGGGGAGTCCCAGTGACCACAGCTGGATGGCTGGAACCCACCCCGCAGCGGGTCAGGGTGCACCGACGCAGGTCTCAGCCCTGCGCTGCTGGTGCAGATGTTCAGCCCCCTCCCTGCCCCTTGGTCCGTAGTTAGTTATCTCCCAGAGATCCCAGAGAGGGGCTTTCCCCTGTGTGTGCAGCCGAGGATCTTCCAGGCGGCTGGTGCTGTGCACGTGCGACCGGAGCTCAGCCTCCGTCTCTGGCAGCGATTGCACTGAGGCACAACATGGTTTGGAGCCTGGCTCGCCCCAGCAGCAGCCCTCGTACCTTCTCCTCACAGGCAACAATGCAAATGAATGGGTTTGCAGCTTGTCAGATAAATACAATGTTTGTTCTTCCTAATGGATTTCAGCAAGATATGGTAAATATTAACTCCCAGGTGGGGCAAAATGCATAATTCATCAGCCAGCACATTCCGACTGCTCTGTCTCGCTCATGATTAACATGTAAGGCATTCATTATATTTTTCAGCCGGCGTGTAGACGGGCGTAGAAAGTTATGCAGATGAATACCAAGCACCTGCGTTATACAGAATCATCCGTCGCAGCCAGCCCGCCCTGCTACATCCCTGTAGTGCACCAAGACGCTTCTGGGGTTGGGTAGGTAGCGGTGGGTCGCTCTGTGACTCCGGCACCCTCGCCGCAGGAGACGGGCTCTTTTCCTGCTGCAGCCACTCATGAGTTCATCAGAACAGCCACTGTCAACCAGCCAGCTGCCCTTTCCATCTGCAAGTTCAGGTTTGTCATCTCAGTGTCTTATCAACGAGAAGAAACAGCATTTGGCCAAAGAAACCACTTACAATTACTGACAACACCCACCCCGGGGCCACAAAACGTGGTGCCTGCTCCAGAAGTGACACAACTACTTCGTTACTCTCTGCTTTTCAGGCAGAATTAGCTCTCTTCCTATGTTAATGGCTCTTCTCCTCATCCGTTACACCTGACAGGTAAAGACCCCTTTGTCCATCTTTTTCTTCCAAAAGCTCAACGCGCAAAGTCAAAGGCGGACACTAGTAAGTTCAAGCTGCGAGACCCTTGAGCGTCACTGACCCTCATCCTTCTGCATCTGCCCATCCCAGCTGCACGGGTCCCACCAACCATGGCCCCACCGGGGGCTGCTCTGCTTATCAAGGTGTTTCCAGCACCTGATGGATCTCCTCAGGCTCTTCTCCCAGTCCTCATTGTCTCAGATACAAAATAACCAAACCAGACCTCCCACCTGCTTTTTCTGGCTGAAAGAACTCCTGCATTTGCTGTACACTGGGAAAAGCTTTTTCTGTATGCACGTACGGATTTTCCACATGTGCTCATTTGTTTTAATGTGCTGTGTGAACTGAATGCACGACTGGGTCTTCTGAGGGAGGCGGCGCGTGAGCCGGGACGCTCCGCTGAGCCCTGCCCTCGCCAGGCGACGGGCAAGCCATCCCTTTGCTCACACCAAACCTGCTTTACAGTATCATTCGCTCCCTCACAAAAACCCCCCAAGGGGGCTAAGGGTTAATCTGAAAACTGCAGCAGGGTGATGCAGACGTAGGTCTGGGACCAGCTCTGACTGCATAGTTCTGGGGAAGTTGGGTTTCAGTAACTAATGAGTCCTCTCCCCTGTGCACTGCGTACTGTTCTGTGCATCAGCTAATGCCTCCCTGTGCCAATCGGACTGCCTTGCTCTTGCACCCAAACAAATCCATGTTTCTCACTTTATCCTCCAAAATCACAGTTGTTAGTTGGTGTGGGCTTAGTAAAGGGTTAAGAGGTGAAAACTTGCTGCATTGATCTGTAAATGTGTTGTTTAACCCAATTAATTTCAGTGAAGTAAATAGGATTTAAATTTCTGCTTAAGTGATTTGTTGAGTCAGGAGATAAATATGGGCCTTCACCTACTTCCCGTTAATTAGATGTCAATTCATAAATGCTGGCATTTGATGCTGTCACAAAAATTGCCCCCAGAAGTGATTAGAGTGTCTCTTAAACACTTAGTCTGGAGGAAATCTGTCTTCCAATTGGTCTTCTACTTTTTTCTGGCCATAAATTAACCTCCTGCATACATTTCGGTAGCTCCCGTGGACACGTGGTGACCGGGGTGAATGACGCCACCTCCTTTGGTGGCAAACATCTAAACGGAGCTGATCTATCACCAACCCCATTTCACCTTGCGCTGAAATTGGATCCAAGGCCAAGACTAAGAAGTCAAGGCTCATGCAGCCAATTCCCACTCCCCAATCTTTTTTTTTTTCTCACTTGGAGTAGTCTTTGCCTTTGCACTCGTGGGGTGACAGCACAACAAAAAGCCATCTCAGTAAATGAAAGAAGTGACATTCAGCAGCGCAATACAAGACCGAGAGAAGTCAGATGTTAAACACCTACGGGGTATAATCTCCTTTTAATGTGAGCACAATTCCTATTAACATTAATGGGGGGTTGTACAATGGCTTCAAAAGGAGAATATGCACCTAAAAGTGCAAATTAGCACTTACAAACTCTATTGATAAATTATTAAAGTGTATCATTAAAGCGTAGCCACACCTCTGGATCATTAGAGCAAGTCAAAACCAGCACGGCAGCATGCACAGCGCTCCCTCATTATAGCAAGAGCCAAAATGCCATTTAGTCACCAAAATGAATCCAGTGTCAATATTGGTTCATTGGCCCCCACTTCATCCAGAATTTGGTGTTTTAAGAGCTTGAGTTGCTCTACTTTAAAGGCAAATGAGCACCAGGAGATGCTTTTAATGCAGGTCACTGCTTAGAAATTGGTGATTAAAAAGTAAATTAAAAGCAAAACCCCCAAACCTTAGGGACTGTGCTGTCATCAGAGTTCTCTGTTGTTGTTTACATGGCACCACGACCGTGATAAAACCAGCACCACCCTCCCCCTGGGGGATTCAGAACCAAATTACCAGGTCTGCCACAATTAATTTTCCTCTACCCGCTTGCTCCAGTATCATGGGTGACACTGGCTGGTTTGAGGGTACAGCGAAAACCACCAGTGCTGGTCCTCCCATGGTGAAATCCCCTTCGTTTTCCTCTCCTGGTCCAGCACCTCCCCAAGCCCACGATGTCTGGGCTTCTGCAGCTGCACAGGTAGCGGCTCACCCTCCCATTGGCTTGCCCAATCCAATGGGCACGGGCTTATCGGGCATTCTACAGACCGGTGTTATGTATTCCTCCCAGCAACGACATCCCCCGGAGCAGACACGCCAAGTGGAGCCACCGAGCCACGTGCATCAGTGGAAATGGTGGGGAAAACATGGGGCACCAGGAAGGATGAATGTCTGGGAGCACTGGGATTGGGCGTCTATTCCCATTTCCAGCACTAACCCTGCCTATGAGAAGGCAAAGCAACGCCAAGAAGAGAGCCCAACTCCTTCAACACCAGGCTGTTCCTGCCGTACCCATATCGGCTGATATGCCCCCAGAAATCAGTCAGCCCATTACCTACGACTTTCAAGTTACTAACTGCCTTTGACATCTCACCCGCATTAATTCCCTCCCTTTCAGGACACTGTGTATCTCTGGGAGATTACCCTTTTACACCCCTTTTGTTAGATTAACCAGACGTGGGTGTCTCCAGCTTTCTCCCTAATTCATGTCCTAAAACAGTGACTTTTTTTGTTGCCCCCCCCAGCACCTTTACAACCCCAGCAATGTCTCCCCTTTCACAAGGGAAGCATCATTTCGGCACCAGTCGCAATCTCTCCCTCCAAGTTAGGTACTTACAGGATTACACCCACCCTATAACCTTGGGAGGGAGTTAAATAGACACAGTCATCCTTTTCAGTGAAGGTCCTGTTTACTCAACCTGCGAGGATTTTTAATGCCCTAAAATAGTAGTTCCTCACGTGCTTTAACACGCAGACTGACACAGTTTGCATTAACCGAGTGGCTGATGCTCCTTATTTATAGGATATTGTCTTCACCCTTCCAGGGATATTGTCTTCATTAAAAAAAAAAACCACGGGCTGTTTCTGTATCAAGAGTACATTGTGTAGTGTTATAACCACTACCCTGTAACACGCGTCCCAGTCACTAAACCCATTCCTGAAGCCATTAAGAAAAGTATTTTTGAAAAGAATTTATTCAGATTAATGTAGCTGCACGAGGAGTAGAAGTCAAGAAAACAGCACCTCAGTGGTGATCCCGACTTTTAAGAGGTGCCAGTTCTTTATGCTACTGTGGGTCTTGAAGCAGGCGAAGTGAGTGCAAAAAAGTCCCAGTTTCTGGAGCCAAATAAGTATACAGATTCAGCTGTGGGGATTAAAACACATCCAAAAAAGTGTCCTTCATTGCGACGAAGAAAAGAGGTAAATCGGTAAAAAAAGTGCCCAGGAGGTCTTCTAAAGTTAAAATAAGAAAATAAGGACATTCTGACTTTCAGACTAGTTTAGGACATTAATCTTGTGGGTGCGGGGTAGCTGGAGCCCTGATACGGCGAGGTCTGGAGCTGGCAGCACGGGTGAGCTACAGTTTTGCACATAAAACACACGGCAGGATGAGATGGGAGCAGGAGAGGCAGCGTAAGATGAAGGTTAGAGTGACACCTCTGCTGATGGCCTGTAATGAATTTTTTAAAGTTTTCCAACAAAGAGCAATAAAGGTCAGCTCCCTTCCACTGAATTCAGCTAATACTTTATTAATATCAATTGAAATTACATGCATATAGCAAAAGAGACAAGTCTGTTAAGTGTTCAACTGCTGAAATCTAGATTGCCTCATCTTTCATCCTGCTCCAACCTAATGCTCGGTATCGTGTGTCTGACAGTCTCCAGAAGTGCATCTTTTTGTGCTGGCAATTTAAATAAGCGGAACTGGAAGGTGCAACCTCCCCTTTGCACCTCCTGAACGTCAGTTTGGTTCATCCCAGCCCCTGCCTTGCAAGGAGACCTCACGGGCAGCTTTGCATGCTGCTTCCTATCCCACACATCTGTTGCCAAAGAGCAGCTTCCCATGTTGGCCCACGGTGGAAGACACATGGCACGTCATCTCCAACCAGCTTCTGTCAGCAGAAGGTTGGGATACAAACCGGGAACTGAACCAAAAAGGGGCAGAAGAGCCTTTCTCCTGCCCTGCAATGGGTGTCCTCTCCCTTCCCGGGGTGCAGGTTTGGGTCACCCATAGAGGCAGATGAGGGATTGCTGCACCATCAGCCAGAGCTGGTTGCCAGCATCGGTGCTGCCAGAGTGGTGTTTTCCAGGAAAGATGAAAATACGAACTTTTGGTGTTGGGTTTTAGCAAAGGTCGGCTCAGAGTAGGAGACTCCAGGTGAACCATGTGACCAGGGACCTCACCGATGCCCAGCGGTGTCGCACGGCAGCTACCGATACCCACACCAACATCTCCCTCAGAAACCCAGCGAGTCTCATCCCCATTAAACAAGGTTTAATTATTCCACACGTTGCATTCAAAACAGACCTTCCTTTTTAAAAATAATTATCCTGAGAAAACACGTTTTATGTCTCTAATAAGAAATCATTAATTAGGAGATGTTGACCCAATGAGCTGTGATAGTTGGGTGGATGATGAACACTGCTTTTAATCAGACCTTTTACAAGGTAGTGGATGTTCACTTCTGGCTGTTAATTATTCACACCTTCAAGTATTCGGATGGTTAGAATATTTCATGAAGGCTCCTCTTTTTATTTGATAGCGACAGTGGATTTTATGAGCTAGGAATTGCACTTATTAATTTACAGCCGTTTTGCACTTCCATGCCAGTCATTCAGCATTAACTTTCTGTTTAAAAATAATAAATGACCCCTGACTCTCTATTGTCTGTCATAATTAGCATACTGTCTTTTAAAGGGGAAAGCATGTTTTCTCTTCATTAACAGTAATGTTACCTAGGAAGACAATCAGTAAGTCCGTGATCTAGAAGCTGCTCTGGACGCCAAATTACCCTCTCTACCAGGACAAAATCAATTAACACCACTAGGGATGTCATTATTGTCACATTATGTCACCTGATATACTCCAGGGTAAATAAATGATTTGTGGTATTTTTAATGCCGCTGCTGGAAAGCCAAAGCTGAGCCGCATGGGTGGCGGGACTGGCCGGCCGGGGGGGTCCGAGCACCGCGCATCTCTGCCCTTCCCCAGGGATCAAATTGCTGCTGGTGCAAAAATGAGGAGGGAAAAAGGTCAAATGAGCGCGGGGCTGGGGCAGCGCAGAGCCCGGCCGGGTTGATGGCACCGGTGTCCTGCTATCCCATACGGAGCATCACCCAAAGTCACTCAGCATCAGGCACATACACTGGGAGTGCCACGGTCGGGCAGAGGGGAGGGAGCGCAGGGAGGTGAGAGAGGGCTCAGGGCTGAGAGGGGGGTAAATTTATAAACAGTTCTATTGCCATGACAAATGTCCGGGTGTTTGCCGCTCCGTGGAACCATCGGGTTGGTCCTTGGCCGAGCTTCCCAGCCGCACACAACACCCGGGAGATGCCATTTTTAAAAGTAGCTGCAACTTCTGTATTTTGCCCGATGTCGGGGGGTATTTAATTAAGTCTGTTCTGTCTAACACGATCTGATGTCATTGTACAAGGAGATGTTCTTTGTTAGCAGCGCTCTTAGTTTCAGGCTCCTCTGTGTATTTGAAACCATGGTAACAGAAGAGTAAGCTAAAGCCAATGAGATAATGAGATATTCTCATTGTAATTGTGTTTCATGAGGGCACATGCTCCCATGGGTGGGATCTGACTGTCTTACAACTGCTAACAGAATTTAAGGAACAGGCATATATTAGCGCGGCGGCGTTTTTCACAACAGCCGTGTAAACACTCCCGACGCGGCGTTTGCCGTTGTTTCCAGCACATCCAAGTCCGTAACGTGCATTTGTGCGGCAGGAAATCACGCTGCTAATGGGTATGGGTATTTTAAAATCCTCAGAACTTCAAGGAATTTCAGGTTTGAAAGGCATTAACGAGGCTGCGAGGTGCTGGTTTGCATGATAATTGCGATCTTGGGCTGGAGCTTGCGTTGGGGGGAGGCGATGGAAGCAAGGGGGAGCGGGAGCAGCCGCAGCCCTGAGTCGCTGGGTGTTTGTGGAAGAGCCCGTGTGAAACCCAGCCCATGTGCCCCGCAGGGTTCGTCCTCCTGCTCCCGCTGGAATGAAAACTGGAAGTTCGATCAGCATTTTGATTCACAAACTTTCTAGGGGCGCTGACGAAGGGACGTGTTTATCTTCCTCCACTGTAAAGGAAGAGACAACAAAAACAAGCGGTTGGGTTTCAGGGATCCCTTCGTGAGATCTCCATTTGGCTCACAGATGGAGGGGGGCAGGGGGGGCCCTTTGCTCCCCTTTGCCACACCGTGGGCAATTCTTCACGTATAAGACATACTGTGAACAGCATGCAAAAGTGAAACAGGAATGTAACTTGGGGAATGGAACGGAACAGGATCAGATCTGCTTCATGCTGCAGTTTTCTTTGTCCTGTGTAATTCCCAGCCAATATACAATTTTTCCCTGGGAGCAGCGAAGCACCTCGGTGCAGGGCAGGATGAGCCAGGATGGTGAGCGTGCAGGGAGGGAATATGGGATGGTCCACTGAAGAAAGTCACAAAATGCCTGGGAAGGTTGATTTTTCCCGGAGCAGAAATCCTGTCGTGGCTGCCCAGGGCATAAACTAGTTGTATGATGAACAAGTACACGAACAGATGCTCCGGCTCATCGGCAGAGGGAACTGGAGATGACTTTGGAGCTGGTCCAGTGTGGCCACCACTGCTCTGCTGCATTGTTACGGGGTCGGCTGATTTGGCCACGGTCGCTGGCTGAAACCCTCCCTGTGCTCTGTACCCACCCAAAACTGCTTCACCAGCGCAAACCTGCGCCCTTCCGCGCATCGCCTCCCCTGGCGTGGGCTGCGGGAGGGGTCTCCAGCCCGGCAGAGCACAAGCCTGGTACCCAGCCCCACATTCAACTTCGCTGGGGCCTCCAGCCCCAGACACCATGGGACCAGCCTGGACCACTGCCGTGGGGTGCGGCTGGCCAGCACCAGCCTCATCGTGCCCTAAAATTGCCCGGCTTGGGCATTGCTCCTCCAGCTTTCCCAGTGATGACCATTCCTGCCTTCCCTTTCCCAGGATGGGTGGGAGATGGCAGCCCACGGCACTGGCTGACGGCGACGCAGCGGGCAGACGCAGGCAGGGGAGCGGCGAGAACTTGCTTCACATTGTAGTCAGGGATGATTTTTATTATGATTATTACTATTACTTCAAAGAATACACTTCTGATGTGGGGAGAGCTGACAAGACAAATTATATCCGTTGTCAGCTGCATGTATAGACCTTTGTGATACTTTAATTAAAACCACGCTCTCCGGCAGCCCGGCGTGCATCTTCACCAAAGCTGCAGGGAGGAGCGGGGAGCCCCCAGTGCTGTCACCGACACAACAACCGCGTGGCTGAACCTCCTTCCCACACCACACTTAATATACGATTATCTCGTTCGCACCAAAAATTAGCACCTGTTTGTTTCAGGTGAAACAGGACGGTGAAAGCGTGTGCAGTATTTTAGACCTGACGGGTATCGCTTTCGGAGGGTGCGTTTCCTACTAAAGCTTCACCAAAACGGATATAAAGAGCCAACGTCAAAATGACATGTAACTGTTCAAATATACTGCAACTTCCTCCCAAAGCAGGAGTCCACAGGAAAGCTGGTTTTGTTTGTACTGAGACAGGAGTCATTTGGGTGACTGTGTAGATTCATTGGCTTAATCATAATCACGCCCAGCGTAACCACAGCGCATAGCTGATACCCCATCGCATTTTTTACCTTCCCTGTCAGGAGCCTCTCGCTCCTTAATCACTTCACAAAGCCTAAAACCCCAGGAACTGCCCCCAAACTACCCAAACCAGCGCCAAGCAAAAGTTCACTTCACCTTCACAACTCCACACTTACTCATCTCAGCAGCTCTGTTCCCCGGCTTGTTATGACAGCTGTGGATCACAGTTCAGCCCTTGTAAAATAAACCTGTTATCATAGCTCGCATATAATTAGTGCTGAACGCGTGCGGTTTATTTTCAATATCAGGATCCGCATTAGGCATCAAAAACACTTAAGATGCTGGCTATCACCACACGTCATGACTCTGTCATTTACTGACTCGAAGCAACAAATATTTAATGTGACAGTAACATTAAAATACGGCTTAGCTGAGAAAGCAGCATGTCCTGCGATTTGCATTGCATGATGCAATGATGAGCCGTACATATTAACTCTGATGCAGCTTGTCTGGTTCAGAAAACCTTTGTTGCTGAGACACAGAGCCACGACGTGTCATACCGGCACGGAGAGGACAAATATTTTTAGGTACTAATGTAAACCAGCTGCCGGGATTAGGGTGGATTTCAGTAAAAACGGTCACGAGACAAGATGCTTTTGTAGGTGTGTGCTGGCTGTCATGCAAGGCGCTTAGCTCTCACGTTAATTAAAATTTATGGAGCATCTCTTGTGAACGTGCTGCTTTTGTGGGTGCACAGGCGCACCTGGATTTTCATATCACTCGTTTGCTTTGGTGATGTTCATAAGTGACTCTGTAAAACAGGAGAGGCAATTCCGAGCCCTCACCCCATGGCACGTGCTCTGTCTCTCCTGCCCCAGCGTTTCCCTGGGGATTTTCTGGTTTTGGAGCCCATCTGTCATCGCCCCTTCGGTGGGTGTTGGGGTGGGCCAGGCCTGGGTGCCACTTCCTCTGGGAGGAGAGGCTGGTTCCCGCACTCAGAGTGACCACAGGACACCGAAAACTGCCCTGGAGGTAAACACCACCTCTGAGATGGACTCGCGCGCCTCAAAGTTTATGAGGTTTATAACATTTTATGAGTGAGGTTTTTATGAGGTTTGGGTCCAAGCTTCTCCAGATTTCAGAGATACCTGGAGGGTGCTGAGCCTGGGACACATTGGGTTGAGGCAACCACCCTGAGCCCGGCCCTGGCCACCCATCCCCGTCGTCCCCGCTTCCCTTGGCATGGAGAGGAATATCCACCCGCCCTGAGGTAGCATGGAGCATCTCTTCCGCCAGGATGTGGTGCGCCATGACGAAAAACAACCTGAAATTCATTAAAATGGTGTCTTTGGGAAAGCCTAAGGGCAGCGGCGTGAAGAGGTGCTGTAGTGCCTGAGCACATGCCGTCCGCATCCCTCCTCCTCCACCGAACGCCCAGCCCTCAGCTACTCACAGATGCACCGAGGAGGAAGATTGTTGTAGTTGTTCAAAAGAATTCTGCCCAGAAAGAAATACAAACCCAAGGCTAATGCAATCCCTTCGTACTCCTCTGCTAACGTGCCCATACGCAGAACAACATGGCAAGAGCCTTCTCGCCAAATTTACTGCAGAAAAAACTATTTGACAGTCTTGTACAGGAAATCGGAGTTATGTCGCATCTTTTTTAAATTTAAGCAATACACACAAATCAAGTATATTTATTAAATCAATGTATAGTCATTTTTACAAGGAAGTGTAATTTAAAAACAGACATAAAAGATTTCTAAAGTAATGATACACATCTCTTCTGGACAAATGTTATTTCAGGGATTTATGATAATTCCTTTTCTGAAAGAAAAACGAAGCTAATTGAAACAAACTTTGTACTTTATATTAATGCCATTCGAATACAGTATGTGCTGCCAGTTATAAAGTGACATTGAAAGCTGATGCTGTTCTCAACAACACCACGGTTTCTCAGTTTTATGTACTTTTTAATTTCCTCTGTGGAAAATCTGTTCTTCATAAAAGGGCTGCTAAAGAAAATGTGGAAAAAGTTGATTCATTCCATATTTACATTCTTGCTAGTACCTGGAAATGAACCAATTACCAATGTGAGCCAAAAAAGAAGTTAGAAAAGTCATTTAGAAAACTCATCTTCCTACAGGCACTGCTTCAGAAGTGCCCTGGGAAAGTTCTGCTCTGAGAGCAAACACCTTTCATCCTAATAAGGTTTTGGATCCTCAGCCCCCCGGCTAGAGCAGCCTGCTCCTCGCCATCGCTCTGCACTTCAGATCCTCCTTAGGTGGGGGCGGCTCTGGGGAGGGGCCTGGACACGTATCCCGAGTCTGAACCCGAACTCACACTTGGGCCAGAACCCAGACATGAACTCAAACCAAAACCTGAACATGAACTCAAACCCAAATCCAAACCCAAAACCAAGCCCAAACCAAGCCCACACATGATCCCAAACCAAACCTGAACCTGAACCCAAACCCAGCCAAAACCCAAAGCCAGCCCAAACCCAAACCTGAACCCAACCCAAACCAAAACCCAACCCCAATCTAACCTAGCCCAAACCAAACCCAACCCAAACGTAACCAAACCCGGTGCCAAACCCAAACCAAGCTTGAATCATAGAACCTTAACGTAACCCAAATCCAAACCCAGTCTCAAACCCCAGCCTGCTCCAGCCCCGGGCATCCAGAGTGTGGGGATCCCAGGCAGTGCCGAGCCCAAGGCCACACCACAGCAGCTCTGGGATACCCCACCTGGACTGTGCAGTGGGAATGTGCCGCTGCATTAATAGTGACTGTGGCTGTGTATTTTGCAGTGGGGAAGAACAAACAGCGGTACAACCTGGGCTTCAGCATCCTCCTCCTGCTTCAGGCTCCAACTCTGTGAACATGGTGAGGACAAATTAATCAGACAACACTGACGATGCTCCCACCCTCCCATGGGATGATGACCTGCATAGGGGTCCCTGCCAAGGGACCCTTCTGCTGGGCTTCTCTTCCCAGACATCTGTTTCAGGGATTGGGGGCACCGTGGCAGCAGCCCCTCACCCTCAGCCCAGCACCGTTAAACTCACAGAAGCACTTGTACAGGTTTAAATCACACAATTAAAAAACAGGTGATGAATTCCCCAAGAGGAAGAAGAAAGAGGGTTGCTTGTATTTAAAGCGGCATTTTGGCATCACTGACACACCCCCGGGTAGTGTGGTCTGTAGTTTTCAGTCACTTTTCCCAATTCCATCCTGAAACCACCCCCAAGGCTGGCCCAGAGATGCCATCCCTAACCTCTGGCTGCTGCTGCCACCTCCACCCTGAGCAACTTTTCTCCCTCCATGTTGCACGTAAGCGGATGTGACTTGCTAAAAAAGCCAGTCATCTCTTGGGGGGGTGGTGTTTGTAGCTTCTGCATCTCCTGTTCAGTTAGTTTTGCAGAAATACGCCTTTTTTTTCCCTAAGACTGGGTTTAATAAAGACTTGATGTGGCATCTGTGCGGTGCCATCGCCCACGAGGTTGCTTGCTTGGGGCTTGCGTGGCTTTCAGTGGCGCAGGGACCGGGCAGGGCTTTATTAAATTCTGGTATAGGAACAAAAGTAGAAAGTTGAATTTCCAGCACTAATATGATTTTTCATTCTTTTTCTTTTTTTTTTTTTTTTTTCCTAGCCTGTTGGTTTTTTGCACTTATATTGTGAGTTTCATTTCAAAAAGCAGTTTGATGGGCACGGCGCGGTGCCGCTGCTCCTCATTACCAGAGAAAAGCCGGGCTGCGGCGCTGCCGGCCCTGCTCTCCTCCGGAGAAAAGGAGAAGCCTTGTCCCACTTCTTGCCCCACAAACTGAAACGTAACGTCTTGAAATGTGGATATAATGAGGTGGAAGGGTTGTGCATCTTGGACTTGGGTTTTCAGGCAATGTATCTGCAGTCTCCGACTGGGTTTATGTTGCTGCAGAGAGGAAAAGCAGCATCGGCTCTCTGCCCTGTGCCCAGCAGCCCTGCTGCACTCACATCTGGAGGATGCAAAGAGGATTAAGCCTCCCTCCTTGCACGCCTGGATAAAACACTTAGCGAGAAACTTCCCACATTTGGGAGAACTGGGAAATAAAATATTCAGTTTTCCCAATTTTCCCAAAGGAAAGCAACTACCCCATCCCACCCCTGTCATTGCCGAGGAGCTGGGTGGTCTGCAAACCCTTAAATGGGGTTTGTGGCCCCGCGAGGAGCTCAGGGTCCTGGCTCCCGGTGTGTGGCTTGGGGTGCAAACCCCTGCTCAGAACCTCCCAAGGTGTCGGCTAAGCCTGGGGGGTCACTGAGAGGCAGCAGCGGTGCCGGACGGGCAGGACTGACCCATTGCTCCGGTACCCAATTCCCACAGGCACGGCAGCAGATGCTGCACAATAAACATGGCACGGAGATGTATGAGCATTGATCCCATACTAATAATCTTTTGCACTTCCACAGGGCCTTTAGGGAGTCCCAGGGGGTGATAAGCATCGCTGTTCATATTCAGCACCCCTGATGTAACCACCAGCTTGGATGGTCCCCCCCAAATTCACGGGAGCACCATGGCTGCTGGCACGGGCACACTGGGCTTTTTAAGTAGCAAAAATTAAAATAGCTTGATATGCAACAGGCTCATCAGGCTCCCGGCTCCAAATCCTGTTTGAAAATACAGCTTCTTGTGCTCCTCAGGGGAAGCAGCGGACGTGGAAGTTGGTTTGTGGCCTCCGATTAAGTTAGGATTGATTTTATTATTTTCTTTCCTACAGGCAGACTGAAGAAATATCTCTAGTTAAAATTGCTTTAACCTCATTTTAAAGTATGCACAGTTACACCGAATCTAGTGCATAGGCTGTTTGTCTTGCTATTTTAAATTAGCTAAAAGATCAATATTAACCAGCAACTTTCATGCACAGCTGCAGAAAACTGTAGGAGCTCCAATATCTGCCACAAGGACACATCTGCAACATCTTAAATATTACAAGAGATTACATGAAACACTGAATATGGAGGCTTTAAACTAACTTAGCCAAAACATACTGCCGTGGCATTAATTAAGTAGCTAAGTATAGATCTCAAAATGAAAACACCATTGTATTGAAAATACCAATAAGTGGAAATTCTCCTTTCTCCTGAAGGGGTGGTTGTATGTGATCACCCACACAAAAGCTGGGGTGTTAGATCAGGCAGAGAGGGGCGAGGTAAATGAGACCTGAGCATGTCAGCGGGGAAGAGACGGGGGTACCGGCTGTATTGCCAAACATAACCCTTCCACAGGGCTTTGATACGACACAATGGATTGATCAGCCACCACAGCTGCCAATGAAATCCAGTGGTTCTTCCAATCTTATTGACACAGAATCACAGAATCACAGAACGGTTTGGGTTGGAAGGGACCATAAAGCCCCCCCAGTGCCACCCCCTGCCATGGGCAGGGACACCTTCCACCAGCCCAGGTTGCTCCAAGCCTCATCCAGCCTGGCCTTGGACACTCCCAGGGATGGGGCATCCACAGCTTCTCTGGGCAACCTGTCCCAGCAGGTGTATAGACTATATATATGCTGAAGACACGTATGTATGCTGGAAGGTGATGTAGGTGCAAAAATGTGGAAGTGTTATACAACACCCTCTCAGAAAAAGAAACTATTTGCTCTGTCCCCTAAACCTGACCTTTGCTGACGGTGACTTACAGGGGCCCAGCTCTGCCCTTGGATACGCCATTCATTTAAGTTAGATTAATGCCAGAAAATTTTCTTCCTGGAAATACCTTAACCATTTTTGCAAAGTTATTGTTACCCTATATGTCTGCAGCTCTCCAAAAGAAACTTCAGGATTCAGGGATTGCATTGGCTAGCAAGCCTCGGAGGTGCGCTGCCAGCCAGCATCCGCAGGATAGGGATGTGATGCCATGGGGATGGGGATCTCCACAGCAGCAGCTCTGCTGCGGGGTTTGCTGAGTATCAATCCCAATTAACAAATTATCCCCTTCTAAGCAAAATGAATAGCATCAAGCAGCCGCTGCTCCTCATTCAGCCCCGTTCAGGCATTTGCCCATGTTTCCTTTCCTTTTCCACCCTTTCCTTTACCATCTGTTTATTCTCAGTGCTTCGCTATGTATTTTTAATTTCCAGCCCTCCCCGTTTCTCTTTCACGGCTCCTTCTGCCCATTTCCATGAAGCCAGGCTTAGAGCACAAAATGATTATGCGGCTTTCCGGAGCTATTTCTGCCGGGTCTTATCAAAGTTTTCAGGAGACAGGAACCAGGTAATATGTAGGCTAATATGGTCCCTCAGCATTAGGACTGACAGATGAAATGCTGCAATATGTTTGCAAAATTTAATGAAAGGAGAAAAGCAAATTCTCAGATAAGCAAGGAGAGCCACGGCCCGGGCTACCAGATGTGCGGCTGCCCCAGCAGGAACGCCCTGCGCCGTCCGGCTGTATTTCTCCCCCGTTCCTTACATCTCAGTAAGGGTGTAGGTTATGCATGCGATTTATGTGCTGGCTTTTGTTTTCATTTTGATTTATTTATGATTAGGCTATGAACTGAGTTATTGCAAAATGTCTGCTATATGCCGTTTGGATATATCGCTTCCAGTATTTATTGTATTTTTCGTTGAACCGGGATTACATACACTGATATAAAAAAATTGATGGGAAATCAATGTGGCTTAGTGTAAAATATCTTGACTATAAAGATTTTTTAGATATATCAAACATTCGCTCGGCGTACAGTGTGTTTACTGTATCTTGAGGCTGTTCCCTTGACATGACGATTATACTAATTGTCCAAGTATTTGATTTAATTTGCAGTGGGAGTCAGAAAGGGGCATACAATTTCTACTTAAGGGATTTCAGTTTGAGTTCAGGGGAAGCAAACACTACGTACGGAGGCAACCGCAGGATATAATCCCTTCCATAAATTTGACAAGGCCAATCCAACCCCCCTAAGGCTGCTTTCCTTTCCTCCTCCCGCGCTCCCCCCCCGCACACACGTGTTTGTATAGCTGCTGCAGAGCGTCCTTCTTCTCATCAAACAGAAAACCAGAAACCCCGTTTTGCAGCCAATTACCTCTCAGACAGTTCATAGGTGTTTCGCTCTTGGGCCAGCGACGTTCTTCAGCCTTAAAGCTCCTTTTTCTGGTGGCCTCCTTGGGTTCTTGCCCATGCCCAGCTCCTCATGCCTCCTCCTGCATCCAGCCAGGCTGCGATGACATCGGCGATGCCCGCTTGAGCATAGCTTGCCATGATTGCACAGAGGTCCTGCAGCAGGGCTGGATGTGTCCCTGGGGAGCAAACTGGAGATGATCTGTCCCCCCAGGGAGGGAGAGCAAAGATGAGGCACCTGGGAGCACTTCCACACGTGCCAGTGCTTGGGACTGCTCCAAGCAGGAAGAAGCCTGGAGCAGTTTTACATATGGCAAAGAAACAAAGAAGAAAAGTAATCGAGCTTAATTTCTATGCTATCCAGTAACTGCCAGGTGCTGAGAAAAGGGAGTTCACGCGATGAAATAAAAGGGCAAATAAATTTAAAGCAATCAACGGACATATTTTCCCAGCTTTTGAAATTCAGCAGAGTGCAAAAGCCATGCCAGTAATTTCATATATACTGATGCCACATGGCATAATCATTCAAAGCCTTTCTGAAAATGATCAGTTCCTCTAGTAAATACTAGAGTAGATCAGCAAGAGCGTATCTAGTAAAACTCTCTCTTATTTCCATAAAAATTGTTTGTTTCTCCAGCAGAGTAAAATCTGCTGCTCTTTTCCAGGAAGACAAAGTACAACAGATGTGTTGTCTGAGCTCAAGAACCACGCGCATATAAAAGTTGCCTTTATTAGAAATATATGATGCCTTAGATATTTTAAGAGCTCCAAAATATGCTGCAATATCAGTCCCTAACTAGACGTCTGTATGCGTGAGTGGCTACACAATACTAATTTAGCCGACAGTTAATTGCATCTGCAACACAGAGAGTCAATTTTTAAAGCTGTCCCCTAACATTTGACTCCGGGGGGATGCAGTTGGGCTTTTTAATAATAAACCAGATCCATAGTTCATAAATGGAAATACATTTCCCTGTTCAGTTCATTTTCGGAAGGTCATTCTGGGTGTTACAAAGATTTGAGGTCTGGTTCCAGTGCACTGGAAACCAAGTGGACTCGGGGTTCAAAGAGCTGATATCCCAAGGGGTGGGAATGGAAAGTTGGGGAGCAGCAGGAACCCTCCACGGGGGCTTCCCTGAGGGTTGGGGTTCAGTTAACGTGCTCAGGGGGCTCAGCCCAATTACACCTTCCCCTGACAGGCTGCAGGTCCCATTATAGCGAGGCTGGCTGCACACATACTGCGTATCCCTATAGCCAGGCGGTGAGCACCTATATATTTAGAGATACACATGTGTGCATATGTATTCTGGGATGGGCAGAAGCAGCCTTTAAGGATCGGTGGGGGGGGGGACACGACACTTCTTTCCCCAGCGCTTTGCCCGTTTAAACAACCCTTTTGCAGCTACGGCACCGCATGTTCTATTTCAATGGACACCGTGGTGTTGGAGCCCAGTTAATAGGAGGTTAATTGTGAAAGCGATCGTGCTGTGATAAAAGAGCAAAGCGGTACCCCCCCTCCCGGAGCAGCACCGGGTTGGCCGCTGCTGCCTCACTCTCCTGTTTGGGTAGAAATGGGCAGAACAATTCCAATATTTCAAACATCACTCAGGCGGCCGGTGGCCCCGCCGCCCTAATCGCCGCCCGCTGAACCTGCCTTTGGTCACTAATGCATTCAAACATTGCTAACGACACGGAGGTATGACAAGATAAGGACGGGCTCGTAACGAATGACTCCGCAAAAGCAAAGTGGCAAAAGTAATTATAGACTCACGCGGGAGGCTGGCCCCGGATGGTCGCGGACATCAAATTTCATGTACGGCTAAAACACCCCCCAGATAACCTTGTGTTCGGCGGGAGCCGGGGCTGTATCGCCCGTGTAATTCAGCTGACATTTGCTGCTGTTAACATGAAACAATTTGCAGAAAAGAAATAACTTCCATTTCCCTTCAATTAATTAGACAAATTAATTAAACAGCTCTTTGGTATTCGGAATCTATTCCCTATTCAAGAATGGGATGCTGCAGAGATTTTGTTAAATGGTTCAGAGAAGGCTTATTAACCCTGAAATGTATTCTATCAAACCCTATAAAGCACCAACTTCAAGTGCATTTGCGGAGAAGAAAGCTTTTCAAATCAGATAGGAAAGCTGTAAAAGTGCTGGGTATTATCATAATCTGGGTAGTGTTTCATTTGACACTCTTGTGTGAAGATATTAGAAGAGAATGAGCAAATGGTCTGATAAATATGTACTTAAAGAATTACAACCCTCGTAATCAGTTAATTTCTATTTATCTTATGATACTCTTTTCCACAGAAACTTGTATTAGAAAATAAATAAGATTACAGGATAATTCTGAAGGCTCTAAAAACATAAAACACTTGTCTTACTTTAAATGCAGAAGTCGTATTTTATTGTACAACATTTTAATAGCAATATCCTCTGCGCCGTGACATTGGATTGTCTTCTGCAGTGACTGATGCCACCCACGCCCCTTCCGTAGGCACCCTCTCCTTTCAGCCACCCAGCAGTGCCCCAGTACCGGGCCTGATCCTGACTCCACAGCCAGGACCTTTGGGCCACATCCCGGAATCACCCCCAGCCCAGCTCTGCTGCCAGGCACAGTGGGGATGGGACAGGGGGGCATAGGGTAGGGGATGGGATGAGGATTTTCACAGGGATGCACCAGGGATGGTGGTGGGATGAGGATGGGATGGGGATGCACCAGGGATGGGATAGGGGTGTACTGGGAATGGGGATGCACCAGGGATGTGATGGGGATGCACTGGGGATGGGAATGTACACAGAGATGCACTGGGGGTGAGATGGTGATGCACTGGGAATGGGATGGGGATGAACTGGGAACAAGATGAGAGGATGGGACGGGGACGGGGATGAGCACCAGCCGCTGCCACAACTGGCTCAGCCCAACCAAAGCAGGACCATGCGAGACCCAGGAGCCAGAACTGTGTCTCTCCTTCTCCCACTTGGGCTAAATGGGGCTGTAGGAGAAACCACGGGAGAGGGGTCAGCGCTTGGAGCACTCGCTTTGCCCATCCCCACAGCTGGTGAGTAGCTGGGGAGGCTCACCATGTCAAACCATGACAACTACCTTATCAGGTTCCAGTAGAAGGTTTCCATCCACCTTGGAGGTTTCAGTGCAAAAAACTTTTTAAAACTTATTTGGATGGCTCAGGCGGACCGGCATTAGCAAAGCTGTTCCTCTGCTGCAACTCAGGGAATGAAGCTGGAGTCACTAATGCCTGTAAAAAGCTTTGTAAGAAGAACTACTCACTCTTAAGGTTGTGCAGCCTTTTGTAGCACATATGAAGAAATATTCCGACTTATTCCCTCTCGTTTAAGAAACTTTAACAATTGAGCATTTGTGATGAACACAGCCGTTCTCCTGTTCGCATATTTCAAAGATAGTGCAAAGATTTGTCTCCTTCCATCCAGAGAGCTGGTAGGATTAGATTAAACTAATTTACCGTGACAAGCCTTGCTGCTTCCTTCTTAAAACCGTGCTGCATTGAAGGATAGTGCCTGTACGAGGGAGGGAAATCTTGGTGGGGCTGGTCTGTGGGTCACTGCCTGCACCACGGGGCAACAGCCGTGCTTGGGCACACGCCTGAAAGGGTTTTAAGGAAAATACCCTAATCAGAGAGGCTAAATGCTGGCGGTGTTAAAGGCTGCAGGATATGACCCAGCACAGAAACAATAGCCAGCCCAGAAGAAATGAGTTTATTATCTGGTCTAAAGGGATTTTATTGACTTGCTGAAAAAAGTCATATTTAATATTGAAGTATAACTTTTAAAAACAGAGATGCTGACTCTATAAAAATGTGCTCTGGAGCTGAGACCTTGACTCCAAAGTGTAATCCAGAGTTTTTTTATAGCCGTGCTATAAATCATCAAAATTAAATGTTTGCATTAGCGGTGCCGGGAGAAGCCTATGCAGAGCAGCGGGGATGTGTCACCCAGCACAAAGCACGGGAATTACAGAAACCTTCGGATGGTGTCCGCAGGGATAGGTGTGTAACTGGTGTATGCCCTGATTTGCACTGGTTGCTGCCGGTTCTCTGCGGGTTTCTCCCGCTGGAGCAGCCAAGGTGCGGGGGAATTCCCAGTTCCCATAGAACCCAGTGCAAACTCCTCAGGGACCACATCCTGTGCTGCCCAGGACAGATGCCACGGGGTGAGCTGAGTGACCAGGACAGCGAGGAGCTGCCCAGGCTGGCGGCTTGGCAGGGCACTGGTGGTGAAAAGGTGGGTACCCTTGGCTCTGCCTTTCTGAGCTGTTCCCTTGGCAGGCATCCTCAGGGTAATATCATCTTTTAATGGGTAAATAGCCAGATTCTCCCCGCCAGCCTGGTCTTGGGGGGGTTTGCAGCCCAGTCCTGGCCGGCAGAGGGTTCTCGGCACTGTCCGCCACGTGAACCCCTTCCCTTGCCACCGAAAACACTCTCCGGAGTCTGGCCAGCCAACCTGTTAACATCCTCTCCTTCACACTCCCGCAACGAGGCAGCTGCTCTGCCTAGGAAAATACAGCTGGAGAGGTTTATAAATAGTAAATTAAGGCTTGCTCCAGCCACTCCAGCTGGGCAACGTTATAGGAGCGAGTAATTCATCACCGGGGTGTCATCCCTCCCTTGATGTACTGCCCACCGGCACCGTGCCGGCTCGCGAGCCGGGAAGCCCTCACTTCACGCCGCTCACCAGAACCGCTTCTAATTTTGTGATTAAACTGTTTTTTCGGAATTAATTTTGCAAAGATAATCTCACTAGCTGGGGAAGTGTCAGTGACAGACCGCTCACAGAGCGGCAGGCAGCTCCGCGAAAGCTTAAGCACATCCTTCCCAGGGAGGAGCGGGTGCCGCAGGTGAGATTTTTGGGGACAAACTGCCACACCCGAGCAAGCTCCGTCTCTGCTGTGCAGGAGGGGATGGAGGATGAGAGACATGAGCCCAGATATTCGACGCGTCCTTCTGCTGTGACTGTTCTTCAGGGAGAGGGGAGAGAGGGGCATGGTTCCTCCATCTGGTGTGCATCAGCCTGGGGTCTCCTGGGTGCGTATCTGTATCAAAACTCAATTAGAAAATGAGACCTGGATGCGAAGGACTATTGTATTTCCAGTACTTTTATAATTAAATCTGGGAAGATGTAACAGGGTATTTATGAAGGGCCTTCAGAGAACATTACCTCGTGCCCAGAGGAAAGGGGTGGAAGAGTTTATCTGATGTATGGCTATATCGTTTTCACAGAGCACCATAGGAAAAAGCTCAGTTACGGGTCAGGATCCCAAATGCACGTCATCATAAACCTGCACTGCTGCTGGTTAATCACATAACACCCCAAAATCGCTAACCAAGGTTTCAGCCCAGGCGCCGGCGGGATGCGATGGGGACCCCCATCCCCATCTCTCAGCCCGCTTCTCCATCCCATGGGTGCTGCCGGATGGGTGGCATGGCGCCTTCCCCTCGGAAACCGTGGGGTTTCGGCTTTGTGCCGCTCCTCTTGGAAGAAAAGTTATTTCTTTTCCATGTCCCTGACTGAATTATTTCCTACTCACAGAGCTGCTACCTACAGGATATAATCATGGAGCGCAGTAAATCACTACGCCGCGTCAAACTGCAAGTGGTTTTGGAGTTAGATCCGGAGTTTAAATCTACATCTGACTCTGTATTTTATCTGAAATGTACTTTTTAATTTGTCCATCTGAAATTATTCTAAATTTAATTTTATCCAGCAAGAAGAGGAAAACTTTTTCTAAGTAACTGTGGTCATTTTTCTGCCAAAGTCTCTCTGTAAGAAATCTCAGCCCCAGCGCTGAAGCTGTAGGACTGTGCATCCTTCTGCAGGCCCCAACGCTCTTCTGCGTTGCCCGTGTAAAAACCTGAAGTACACATACAGAATTTTCATCTGCAAATCTCATTTCTCCTGTTTGCTGCATACATCTTTAACCCCCATCATGATTTAAATAGTCTTTATAATCTCACCTCCATTAAAAAGCCAGGATGATCACTACGCTAATCATCCAAAAGAGTGGGCGGTTCAATATTCTCTACAGGGGGTGAATATCGGATGCACACAGGTCCTTGGCCAGATCTCTGATGGAGACACTCATGAGCAGATTCACCCCAGCGCAGGGCAGAGGTGGGAAGGGTGGCGGGAGGGGATGGGGAGGGATGAGCCCCGCAGCCCCGTCCTTGGGGCTCTCCTTGCCGAGCGGGGCAGGGGATAAGGAGGGCTTAGCCAGCCTGCCGTGGGAACAGAACGATCCAGTCCCTAAAATAAGACGCCTTGGCGGTTTCTCGGCTGGGTCTCTGGAGCCTGGCTTGAGAGACGTGGCGGGGCTGGCGCGCTTGCTCGCTCCCTGCACGCTCGCCAGGCTGCCTTTGCTATTATGGAGCTGCCAAGGCGAAGGCTTTGCGCGGGAGTTTCACTGGAGTGACATTCATGCCTCGGAGTTTGCATTGTCTTCGGAAAATAATCTCCACTTCAGAATTCGCCCGTAGTTTCTCAGATGTGGGTCTTTACTGCAGAGCCAGGGGACGGGAAAAGGCGGACTCACCCGCCAAAGCTCTTCCGCAGCTGGCACTCTCCAGCACACCATGCTGTACGACGAGCCCGGCTCTGCCGGCACTGAACCCCGGCACCCAGGCCTTGTCCCCAATTCCATGGCATCCATGGGCAAGGGAAACCGCCGGTTATTATTTCTGAATTTGCACATGAAAAAAAACATCGAGTCAGAAGGGAATATCTTTAAACCACAAACACCAGAAATAACAATTGTACTAAACTGCATTCATGAATACATAATAAAGTTCAATTTGCCATTATTTATCATGTTACTTTAAATTAAATTGAATTTATAATGCAAAAGAAAAGATTTTTGTGCTTTTTTAAAAATAATGCGAAATCTTTCATGCCGTTCACAAAGCATTTATATTAGCACCAGTGTATACCGATTAATTTATTTATTTTTGTTAAATTATCACCGCTTCCCATTGTTCCTTCATCCTCGGGGACAATCCTTATTCTTCCATGTATTTTTTAAGAGCTAAAGAGGCACATAGACAAATAACGCATTAAAAAGTCGCAGCGGTTTCGGATGTCTTTGGTTTGGAGTGCTTGGAAGAAGTTAAAACCCAAGAGCTGGAGGAGGCCACCTTGTTGGCATCAGCGTTGGTGACCCGGCGCAGGACCCAGGAAAAAAGGGAGGTGCCAAAATAAAGCACCTCCTTGATGTGAGCCGGACCGTCGGCGGAGGGAGAGTGGCAGTAAACCTTTGTCACCAGTAATGTACGCATCTGAACTAATGGAAATTAAAGCGTTTGAGCCCAAACTGCCTTTTGCCCACTCTGCACACGTATTATTTAGGTTCTTACACAGGAGCTGCGCGGGGAGAGCACATCGCCCTGCGCAGGATCAAGAGCAAAGGCCAGCGA
>NW_010257671.1:26909-31083 GCF_000690775.1 Eurypyga helias
CTGCTGAACGTGCTCCTTATCGCCCTGTTTTGTGCGCTGGCCTAAAATAATCATTTGCGAATAGAGCTCTAATTACATTATAGCTAATCCATTCTCCTCTCTGAAGCTGGTAGTCAACAGTTTATTCTCTCACCTCAAAGATGAAACCGAATGTCAATTTTCAAGATAACATTGACATGAACTTATGTATCAGGCAACTAGACAAATACCATTATAATCATTTATAATCCTTTAAAGCTGTGACTGAGAAGTGGCATTTGGACTGGATTTAAACTTGGCATTGTCCGTGCAGAAGATTAACCGCTACATAAGACTTTGATTTCTGAATATTGCCCATTAGAGAGTTTTTACATAGGAAATTGAAGCATTATATATAGTTTTAACGTGGTTAACAGACTCTGACACAAACAATAACATTCCAACTTCAGTTAATTCTTTTGCATCCCATTTACAGCCAGAAAAACTGTGTTGCCGTCCAAAAAGCACCCCAGTAGGACTTTGAGGATTATTCCTGCTTGATGGGAATTACACACCCCAAGTTCCTTTCTGCTGTAGCTGATGGCTATCGGGCGCTCCCCAGGCTGCAGCGCTCCAGGAGCTGCTCTGCATTAGCCAACGCGCTGTTTGTGCAAACAAGCCCCGGCCTCGGGGGGCCAACACCAGGCCAAGCAGTGTGCATCCACTGCCTCGGCCAAGACTGCCTTTCCTAGGAAAGGAGCTCATCGTGGAGGCTGAGGGGGAAAAGGGCTATGGGAGGCTCCTGCTGCAGCATGGGGGTGGGATGGGATGTCTTGGACAACCCTCAGCAGGGCCCCTTCGCACCTCAGTGCCCCAACGCCCTCCGAGGGGCTTCAAAAGGGACATTGGAATGGCTCCAGGTGGGTTTCGGGGGGGTCACCCATGTAGCTATGAGGGACGAGGTGGGACCTCACAGATACAGAGCCTGCCGGAAGGAGCAAAGAAATGGTCATCATGCTCCGAGGTTTGGAGTCCGTCCTTCCAAAATACTTTACAGAGGCTGATGTCAGAAACCAGTGGTGGCATCTGATGACGGAAAGGCTTATTCAGTGACATCGGGTGTTCTTGCTGACTTTTGTTATAAAACTACAAGTTGCAAGAATCGCCTGCTCAGAGGTAAGGAGCCAAAGGCCAGCTCCGAACTGCACTGCGACCCTTGGAGCACAGGCCTGGATGATCCCAGCCCCGCGTCTGCTCCAGGGAACATAGCAAACACCGAGGTCACACTTAAAGAACTTCCAGTAGGAAATTATTCATTAGGGTTTAACACTTTTTATTGCCACTTGCTCTTGAACATCAGAAGAAGCTTGGGAGGGATATAAAGGAAATTAAACAGATAGAGCAAGAGGAGGCAAAAAGGAAGGCTGGACAAGTGAGAGGGGTAGAAGCTCATTCACTGTGTTTTAGACGATCTCAAAGGCACAGGTATGTGACAGATCACCTCTGGGTTTTGATGTGAGCTGGGAACTGACCTGCCCTCTGAGTCTTTGAAAAGCTTGAGGAGCTTTTCATGTGTAATTCACATTGTTTTCAGCATTGTGCTTATATTTGAAGCCTCTTCCTTTGCCTTAGGAAGCGATGCGAGTGACTGCAGACAGGTCCCAGACAGGCCGAACTGCCCAGCTGAGTTCAGACAGGGACATTTGGGGCACTGAGTGCATGACCCACCCGGGGCTGTGGGTACTCCCACCCCATGCTCCTCTCCTGCTCCCCAGCCTGGAGACCTGGGTGTCTGCAGAGCTCGTTGGGGCACATTCCAGCCCATACAAACAGCTTGATATCATCTGGGTTCAATCTAGTGATAAATGGGCTCCAGAAGTTTTTGAATATTTGTATAAGACCACAACGCTTCTTATCAAAACATTTCCCATTATTATTTTCCAGCCTTCCCTCCCTCCCCAGCTAGCTCCCCCTTCCCTTTGGTGCACTGCCATGCCCCAGCCATTAGCAGTGTTATCATCTTTTTCACTCCACATGGGAAATACAAGAGAGCTTTCCTCTAAAGAGGGTAGCCCAAATCCTCCCGGGGCTCTCAACCCATCCTCCATCTGCGGTCGTGCAAGTGTTTCCTCCCGGGCATTATCACTGGAAATGAAAGAATGTGAACACGCCAGGCTCATTTGTTTTGTGTGTTTAATTTCTTCGTACGTTTGTGTAAGTACTTATCGTCTTCTCCTTAGAAGATAATCAAAGACAAATGTGCCTGCAAGAGGCAGACTTAACAAATGGGGCTGCCTTCTGAAAATGTGGCCCGTGCAATAAACAGGAACGTCGGAGTATCGCCAGCGCCTGCTGGAATGGATGCTTCCAGAAAGCACAAAAAGTTATGAATACAGCTAAAATCAACACTTCCGCATCATCAATATTCATATAGCCCAGACAAAACATTTTATATTCTAGCTGCTCATAAATCAGATGGAGAAGAAGGGGGAAAAGGGAAGAGGCGAAGAGAAAGTGGAAGATACAAAGGAAGAAATAGCTGGGGGACGAAGGGATGGCGAGAGGGGACCGGCCTCATTCAGGCTAACATCTGCTCTGTCTGAAGTGGAACCACCTGTTAGTTTATTAAATTGTACAATTAATTTATGTAGAAGGAAGGGAAGACTATATCTCATAAAAAATCTTCCATTTTAACCCCATCCAAGCCAGCCGTCCGTGCCGTGGGTGCGCAGCACCACCCTTTCCACGTGAAATGATGGCAAGTCTCCAACATCCCCCTCCGAGGCTCCCGTCACCCCTCCAGCTGCTGACAGACCACGTCTGCTCCAAGCAGCGTATTCTCTTGCCACCGTGAAGTAATGAGGCGGCTCGCACACGTGTCGTGCAAAGCTAATCCCCATCCAAGCCAGCCGTCCGTGCCGTGGGTGCGCAGCACCACCCTTTCCACGTGAAATGATGGCAAGTCTCCAACATCCCCCTCCGAGGCTCCCGTCACCCCTCCAGCTGCTGACAGACCACGTCTGCTCCAAGCAGCGTATTCTCTTGCCACCGTGAAGTAATGAGGCGGCTCGCACACGTGTCGTGCAAAGCTAATTACACCTTTAATATCTCCGCTGCTGGAAAATTTCATGAGAGGCCAAGTTTTAATCATAAAAGCGCAGTAATTTGCATGGCCATAATGGATAAGTCAACTTCTCTACCCGCTCTGCTTCCACACCACCTCCTGCCACCCGCCAGCCATCAGTCTCTGGCTACGAACCCTCTGACTCCGCGGTGATAGAGGGTGGGGATGGCAGCGGTGTCTACGAGGGACCTCAGCATCCCGAGCACAGCAACAGGGCCTGCTAACCACAAAACGCTTCCCAAAAGGTCGTATCCAAAATGCTAATTGCCCCACGGCAGCCAGGGAAAGGCTTTTGCAGGAGAAGCTTCACACTGGCCGCTTGCAGCCCTGCTCGGTGGTGCATACCCTTGTCAAAACACTTGATTTTTAAATTATTTTTAAAAAAATAATAATACAATTTTAAATAATTTATTTCAGGCATCTATTTCGGAACTCAGCCTAACGGCTTCTTCCTGCAAGTCCCAACCAAAGGAGGGTCTGGAGCCGTCAGGGGGGACGTGCGCCTTCCAGGCTTGCAGGATCGGGCTCCAATTAAGTGCAATGCTCTCCAGATTTGGTTCCCATTATTGTCTTCCTTTGGCATGACCGGCTGGAGCACTTGAATTGGAAAGGTCCCAGAATCTTCAGTCTCCTAAAATATTTTCAATAACGTTGAGAGCAATTTTCCTTAGAGCATGTCAGGATTTCAGCGGAGGAGCCAACTTTCCCAGAGGAATGATCCAATTACGAGGACTGGATGCTCTTGTCAATCTCTCCCTCAGGGACATGGAAAATCAAAATTATGATTTATTTTTTTTAATGTGACAGTGAGCGTAAAGGCAGAAATCTAAACCATGCCGTTATCTCCCCAGGCACCCCCCCCGCTCCCTCTGCCTGATACTGTTAGCTAAAAATACCGACTCGATTCACGCAGAACCTCCTTAAATTCTGCTCTAATGACAGGACCCAGCCCTCGGTGCAGTGCTGAATTATGACTTTTTAACGGTGACCTTTGCATGTAAAAATTGAGTCAGAATGACTCCGGCTTTCGCTAATGCAACGAGAGAAATGCGGTTCGAAACCAGGGGTTGTGTTCGGTGACAAAGGCGGGGG
>NW_010257671.1:31157-31438 GCF_000690775.1 Eurypyga helias
AGCTGGTGGCAGCCGGGGAAGACGGGGGGGCGGGAAAGCCAGCGTGCCTTTGCGTGGGATGCTGCAGGAGATGCCCCCAAAATGCCAGCCATGTTGCACCCCATCTGGGGTGGGACATGACCCCAGTGGGCTCGTTTGACCCCGACACCCTGCAGCCCTCCCCCTCCTGCCCACGCCATGTCTCGCTGTGCACGTCGTAGGGATGCAGCGGGTTTGGGGTGCAGTGGGTTCAGGGTGCAGCGGGTTTGGGGTGCAGCGGGTTTGGGGGGCCGGGGGTTTGG
>NW_010257671.1:31734-85802 GCF_000690775.1 Eurypyga helias
TGGGGTGTAGTGGGTTTGGGGTGCAGTGGGTTTGGGATGCAGCGGGTTCAGGGTGCAGTTCGATGACCCCTCACTGATGCCCTGAGCGCATTGTGCAGGGAAGAAAGAAGGAGCTGCCTTTGTCCCGCGGGGGGCTGCCCGGCTCGTGGGGCCGTCACGCCGAGATGAAGGGGTGGGCAGTGGGATCTGCAGCAGCTAGGTACCGCCTGCTCCCCCTTAGAAGTTGTTGTTGCTATGGGGTCTATTGTTGCCGGCATTCCCCCGGCGCTTTACATCCCGCACCTTGCTTTTTCACAGGGCGAACAACAATGCAAACTCCTTTTTGCTCCTACAGTTGCCTTTTCACATTTTTTTTCCCCTCTTTGCAACCTATTATGCGTGATAACTCTAAAGAACTGCACAATTCTTCCAGAGGTTTTCTACCAGCAGCTCCTCCTCACCAGGTTCTTCTGTCCCAAAGGCCCAGGAAAATCTGCATATCCAGGGGACGTTATTAATTACTGATGTGACATCTTTAGCTCTGCAAAGATTTGTCTCTGGCTAATGAAGCTGTCAGGGGCAGGCACCGTGCCGATGCCACCCTGCCGTGGGCACTGGCCACCATCCAGCACCCTGCCTGCTCTTCCTAGCCCAAGCCAGCGATCCCACGGGAGCACAGGAGCAGGATCCAGGCGCAGTACCTCCCGGCATCACCATGCCACGTCCATCTTCCAGGTCTTCTGGATCTCCCCGGCAGAAAACCAGCAGAAAAGCAAACCCCTTAGGCTTCATCTATTAATTCCTTGAGGTTGTACCTACAATGGGAGCAGGGTTCCTCGCTTGATCCTCCCAGGGTGCAGCCTCATGGCCCTGCAGATGCCCTAGGTGCCTTCTCTGGGCTCTGGAGAAGGTGCTACGTATGGAGGATTGAATAAATGTAATATTGTACCAGGGTTGCGGGCAGGATCCCCCGCTGGGCTTTCTCCGAGCAAGCCAGCCCGTCCCATGGGCAGGAGGGGCAGGAAGGGGCAGGTCCCCGCCTAGGGAAAGGCAGCATCAGCACAGCAGTTATTTCCCATGCCCTTTGCTCAGGTTTCGCATCCACTGCCTTTCCAGCAGTGGAGAAACATCCTGGGACATTTCTGCCATCAGCCCCACTCCTGGGAAGCCTCCCCCTGGCAGCACTCAACCTCCCACCCCAGCAGCGGGATGCTGCTTGCATCCTCCAGGATCTGGCTTTTGCAAAGCCCATTCTCAGGGATAAGTAACTGCACAGTGGGAGAGATTCCCCGTGATGGAAGGAGGTCTTTCCTGGTGATACAGACTGGTCTCCCTCAGCTAAAAATCAAGTTGTGTAATTACTTATCTGGAAAGTGGTATTCATGTTAAAATAAATTATTGTATTGGTTTCAAAATTCCTAATGACGAAGAGCAAGCGGACTGTTGAGTCGGCGTGCCAGATCGTCTGGTTCTTAATGACAAATGTTGTAATTAAAATAATTATAATTAAATGGATGTCAAAAAAATGTTTCAGTGCGAAACGCACTTCACAGCCTCCCATCACATCCTATCAGACGACGGGCCGCATGACAAAACAGAAAATAGATTACACCTTTAGGCGTGTTTTCCTACAAGACGCAGCGGTAATTCCTGCGGTCGGCCGTGCAGCGGGGCCGGTTGTCACCCACCCCCAGATGTAACCACTACTAGTGCTTTAACAATACTGAGCTAACATACATATTGCACTTCACCTCTCCCAGCTCCCTGCAAACATTAATGCATATGCAAACCCCACATGCGCCGGAGGAGACGGGAATCTCACCCGGCACACAGGGAACCAGAGGCTAAGGTTTGCTCTCCTCCTTCCTAAGCTGTTTTTAAGGACAGAGTCTGGATGCTGGAGAACATGTAGCTGGTGCTGTCTCCCTGGCTGTGGTTTCAATGAAGGGAAAAAAGTGTGAGCAGACGGCACTGTGGATGTAGCGTGGGTTTCTGCTCTACATTCCTAAAGGCATCTTTTTCCTTTGGAACATTGGCACTGGGATGATTGGTGATGCAGCAGAACCATGTAGAACCTGGGTGCTTGGTTCTGCTGCAGGAGGGAAAAGGGAGAGAGAGAGAGACATTGACAGCAACATCCCCAGGACTTCTTTAAATTCCACTATACGATCCAAAAGTAATATAATAGGATTTGAGGCCAATTATCATTTCCTCCATCTGACCCGTTTCATTTAACACACCATGAGTATGATCAGAGCGGTCCCTCCAGGCCCTCAGCCACCCCCCAGACTCACCCATCCCTCATCCCACATCCTTCATCCTGCATCCCACCCTGCTCCAGGCTCTGCCACTCTGCAAGCAGGGCCAAATGTTGTAATTGGATCTTAATTACACAGTTCTCCGAGAGGTTATTTTTATTTCTTTGTTTGTTAATGCAATTATTTAGCTGCCCTATTTTAGCCTTGACCTTGCAGGAAGAGGGTATTTTCCAGTCAGCATAATGCTTTATCTTTGAAAGCTACAATCAATAAGGATAATTAATGATGCCTGCTGCAATGATAGCCTCAGCAATCATTATACCACATTAATCCCTGCAGTCAGACTGGGGTCAAGGCCATCTAAATCATTCACCTAGGGGTGGAGAAATTCAAATAATTTACCAATTTAAATCCAAGGAAACAAATCCGACTTTATTTTTCAAAGCCCTTTAAGCCGTTACATTTTTAAGAGGCGGCAGCCCGTTGCAGCCCTGTTTTTCGCTGGAGCCATGGATGGGAAGCGCCACGGCCCGTGACGCTCCTCGTGGGAAACCGTGTCTCCTCGCGAGGACAGCGGTGGGGGTGTGCACCAGGGACGTGCCACGTGCGCCACTGGTTTGTCCTCGACCCTGGCTGCTCTGGCAGGATGAGCTCAGCGCGGGGATGGCCCCAGCTGCCACCGCAGCAGGCAACCAGTCCTGAAACTGGGGACACCCAGTGTGATTGTTCCATGGGAGGAGGAAGGGGGTCGTGCTCCTCCTGCAGGGGCAAAATGCGTCTCCCCCAGCCCTCCAGCATGGGAGGTTGTCAGCCTTTGATGCCAGTTCATACTGCAGACCCTCCTGCAGCCTAAAAGGAGGCCCTGCCCATACGCATTTCTGCACCCAAGGGCACCACACCAGGCACCCACCCAAAGTGGGGACAAGGCATCTCCAAGGAATCTCTGAAAGGAGCAGAGGTGCCTCCCCAGTGCACCCCTGTCCCCCACCCCACCCCAAATCCCAGCCCATGTCTGAGCTCTCCAGAACAGCCACCTGCCTGGCTCCCTCTCACCAACCTGCCGCTGCTGCAGGTGTCCCCCAGACCCACCGCCCATCCCTGCACCCCGCTTCCAAGCGGGATGGAGTGAGGAGCAGGGGACAGGTGCCGCCTACGAGCACAAACTGCAAAACTGCTGATTTATTTTACTTCAACCTGTGCTTTGCACGTTTATAATGTATTAGGGCCAGAAATGGGGGGACTGTGCCAAAATGCCCAGGCTGTGTTTGAGCATTCCAAGAAGCCCAAGGGAAATGCTTCCCCCCACACAGCACTCTGGCAGCTCCAGTCACCCTCGGGGCTGGTTCAGCTCCGGCGGTCACCCGTGGCTGCTGTGCTGGGCTTTTTTTAACGTCCATTATCAAAGGGATGTAGCTTTTTGACATCTTTGTGCTAGGAGTGAAGATATCCCTCCGTCTGCTCCATGCAAAGATAATTTTTGGGATGCAGCCAACGCCATGGTCACATCCTGATGTCTCCCGATGTGCTCAGCTGGGGCTTTGTATCCCTCTCACCCCAAGGGGAAGCACGGCATCCGAAGCCTCCGGGGAGGAGAGGGGTCCTGTCCTGTCCACTGCCACTGCTACCTGCCCCCGCCGAAACGCCCACCCGGTGCACGCTGGATGGGAAGAGCCACCGAGGGCTTTGTCAGGATACTAAAAAACCCCACAAAGCCAAGAGCTGGCATTATTACAGAAAGGCTGCAGAGCAATGTCCTTGGCCAAAAATGATGTTGGTTGATAATCAATAAAGTTTTGCTGATCTAAATCTGTTCCTGGTGGCTCTTGCAGGGCTGGTTTTGTACAACTGGGATGCGCTGCTTGCTGTGATGCTGCCACAGTGGCTACCACGATGCCCACCACGACACCCACCGTGATGCTCAACGCGATGCCCACCATGACGTGCGCCGCACAAGAGGGGACCACAGCAGCACAGAGCGGGGTCTCAGGGCTCTCCCTGTGTCTCCCCAGGGTCTCAGCCAAATCTGGGGGCTCAGCAGTCCCCGGGGGTAGATGAAGTTTGAGAGGCACCCAAAAACGTGTAACGGCGTTGAGTCCCTCCATCGAAATGGAGGGGAAATTTGGTTTAGTTTTGATTTATCACTCTATTATGAACAAGTTTGTGTTTTCACCAAAGTCATTCTCCTTGCCTGTACTGAATTAATTATATATTAACAGCAGCATATAATTTATATGTGGACATATACAATAAATTATGGCCTAACTATATAATTCTACACATATAATTAATTACATTAAACATCTACATTTTAAGCCTACAATTAGATAACCCTGAGAGACAATCCTGTTAGCATTTTTAATAAATACTTGTGTTTGAAGCTGTTTAACAGAGCACCTGATAACTGATATAGCAGTGTTAACATCTGTTCCATTATTTCCAGAGGACGTTAGCTTAACGTAATGCGCCTCACATAAAATATGCATTTGTTCTTGACTGTCAAGTGCCTCTATTATTTTATTAAAAAGTCAAAAAAGAATATAATCAGACTTCATAATTTATGTGTGACATTTTCATTACAGAAAAACTTTATGCAAAATTGAATTCTAAAATTTAATTTCCTGTGATGTTTAAATTACTTACTATCTGGCTCCTCTCCAAACATTGTGATCACTCCAGGCCCCATATGAATTCTATTAAGGGTATGTTTAGCTGCTGCCAAAACGTACGGGGTATTTTTCTATGTAATTCCAAGAATATGCTTCTTAAATTTATTTTGTGCCAGTTTAAATAGTTTCCCTTGTGCAGGAAAGAAACGCAAGACATTTTTAACCACTGTCATGGCTTTTTTTGTTGTTTCCCTTGGTTTTCAGTGTCCGCCCTGCCACCAGCCCCTCGTCCTTCAGCCCCCTTAGCCGGGAGGAGCAATTCCAGCAGCCCAAGGAAACTTGGCTTAAGCCAGGGACTAAGACTGGGGCTTTCACGAAGCCCTGCTCGCTGTGTCTGCTGTACGCACTGGTAATTAGCACACAAAAATTAAGCATAATGAATGTGTGACAGAAGGACGTACGGGCCAGGATTAGGGCTCATGCTGCTCCGGTGCACAACGCCTGGGTCTCGTATTGCCTCCACTCTGCGTTCTCTCCCCAGGCATGTCTTTAACATCCACGTCAGGAAAAGAAAGAAAGGATCAGGCTCTGGAGAAGAGCAGAAATTGGGTACTGAACGGGATTTAATGTAGCCTGGGGGGATTAGACCTGTGGAAATGAAGCAGCAATGAAGGGTGTATGAATCTTGGGGCTGGGGGTCACTGAGCCATCCCAGTGAGGCCCTTGAGAAGGGGCAGAGGGGTGCTCCAGCCCCACCGAGAAGCTGTAAGATGTGTGAAATCACCCGCTTCCCTCCTTGGATGCTGCCCCTGCCTTTGGTCCCACTGCCACCACGGATGCTCAGGCCACACACCTCATCCAGGTCTCCAAATCCTGCCCCTCTGCTGGGAGCAGGGATCATCCAGCCACATCTACAGCGTTGTGGATGACGTGAGGTTTGAAGACACGTGAACCAGGTGGCTCTGCTGTCTCTGCAGCTATCCCAGCTCTTCCTGGCAGCTCCTTCTTAAATCAATCCGCATTTTGCATACCCTCATCTACCAGGAGCCAAGGCACTATCAAAGCTCACAATCAATACATCCGTATGGTCTATCCCTATTGGATTTGGTCATTTTCTGAACAGACCGTGTCAGTAAAACTTGCTTTGTTTCAGTAAAATAGCCTGATCTCCTGAACCTTCAGAGAAATTCTCGGAAATCCTTAAGGCATGGCTTTGGACAAAATTTAGGTTGCTGTTGCCATGAAGTTTGCAATGTTTCATGTAGCGTGTTCAGCAGTGACATAAGAGTTTCCAAAGTGAAGGCACTCTGCCAAATTTCTGCTCGCCTCCATTTGCCTGCTATCTGTGAGCAGCAGTCATGTCCTGCCAGTGGGAAACACAGATAGGAATAAGGGGATAGTGGGAAAAGGTGGTGGCTTGGAGAGAGCTGTGCCTGTACCCTTTGCAGTCACCCTTAGTGTGGATCTCAACCAGGGAGGTGAGCATCGTGGTGCACATCCCAGCACATCCCAGCTCATCCCAGCATGTCCTGAGTCACTTCAGTACATCCTAGTTCATCCCAGCTTGTCCAAGCTCATCCTAGCACGTACCAGCTCATCTCCGCATGTGCCAGGATGCTCCAGCTGATCCCAGCACAACCCAGAATGTCCAAGAACATCCCAGCTCACCCCTGCACATCCCATCTCATTCCACAATATCCCAGCACTTCCTAGAACAGGCCACAGTGTCCCAGCTTATCATCTTTTTAGGGAAGAGTGGGACAGGGCTGAGCTTTTTGACATCTGGCCAGCACGGCCATGCCAGCGCCTTCCCCAGCATACTAAATAAAAAGCATATGAATACATGTGGAGTACCTCATCACACTACCGACTGGTTATTAAACCTCTTTTTTAGTAAACTCTGCCCTGATATGGGATATGCATCTGGGAGCTTCCCCTTGCATAGGAGGTGGCCAGCTGCTTGCTGGCCACAGTGGCCGAGGGTGCAGCGATGCACCAAGCCCGAAACCAGACGCCGTCGCGGAGCCTGATTTCCACCGACCCCAACTTGTACCAGTGGTGCTCGTGCAGGGCAGTGTGTGTGATTCCTTCGCTTGCTCAGCACCCACGAGTCATTCCCACATGCAGACCCCTGCATCGGGAGTCCCTCAGGACCTGGTCCTATTGCCGGGGTGGGGAGGACCGGGTGCCAGCGTCCTGCTGTGGGAAGCCCCCCATCAAGCAGGGCAGACCTGTCACTGCTGGGATGGGCTCACTCCCAGCCTAAGGCTTTCCTTCTGCGCTGGTAAGACAATCCGGTGGATGGAAAACCTTGCAGTTGCCATTGGGCTTTACTGTAACTGGATGCTAACCATGGCCAGTTGTGAGCGCAGAGCTAATAAAAGATGCAGCTGGGCCGATGCCGAAGGAAACCCGGGCAGGAATAGGATGACAGAGCAATATTGCAGGAGGTAGGATCCTGCCGAGTGTGGAAGTGCCTGATTTATTTATATTCAGCTAAACTGAAATATTCAGAAGAAGTAAACCTTCCAGCCGTACTCTTTCCGAAGAGAGAGGGCTGCGTGTGCTGTCCTCCGGGTAGCGATGCTCACCCCCGTGCCTCTGTCCTCACAGCAAGCAGCCTTTTCCAGCACCCATCTCCTATTAATTCCAGCAGCGCAAATCCAATATGAATTTTTTCTCTGATACACTGCGGTTCACAAATTGGATGATGACAAAACCAGAAAATTTATTACAGTATCTTAATTTATTTATTATTGAACACTTTATTAACCTACACACTTTGCTGCCTGCACATCTTTAATGGGTTTATAGTAGAAGCATTCATTTATTCCTCTGTGTGAAATAGTACCTTCGTAATTCACCTGTGGCATCCTAAGATATTAATTATAGCACCCAAGGTCTTCGCCTAATAGTGAAACACTAATTGTGGAGGTAAAACACATTCTCATTCTGGAGGGCTGCTCCTCCGCTTGCTGTTTCCAGGAGCGGCGATGGTGCAGACCTCCTTGCACGGGAACGGGTGGTGCATTCTTAGGAAGTCCAGATTGCCACGTTCAAAGCCAATTTCCAACCCTTACTGGGTCAGAACTGTTTAGCAAGACCACGATAGATATGGAGAAGCGGGTGTAGAGGGTTTCTCACCATTCCCATATGCTCTCAGGGGGTGGTGGAGGGTTTGGCCCCTGCGAGATGCTCTCTTGCAGGGGAAGGTTTCAATAGCTTTGAACTGCCCTTTGCCACCACCCTGGTGTCTCACTGGGGGGCCGATGCTGGGTGACAGGCAAGTTTCAGGGAGCACCACATCCCCCAGGCAGGATGGGTATTATGTCTGGGTTACAAACTGAGAAAAAAGAAAAGGGGGCAGCTCACAGCGCAGCCACCGAGGTGGTAAAAATAGTGTCGTGGGGAGGGGGCTGTAATAAGAAACACGTTCGGATAGAAATAATTCTGTCACAAGCACCAGCTTAATGTATGCCCTTAAACTCGGAGCCATATAGGTTTCCCTGCAACATCCGCCGGTATCGGGAGGATCTGCTCCAGCTAGACACTCTGGTGCCTCGCGCCCTTCGGTTGCATTGCTTCGCAGCAGCCATCATCATGTTTTAATGAGCCATTTCTTCTATTTATCTAATGTCACCGTTTCCCCAGCAGCGCTGTACCCGTCCTGTCCAGTAAAACCCATTATCTCTATTAGGCTGCCGATAGCGCATCGGTTGGGATTGCTGGCTCCCTAATTGCTCCAGCACGCTCCTCCTCTCGCTGATAGATTACCCTGGGCTAACAGCCCCCGCACCTATTCCCCAGCGCCCCACTACCAGCCAATCCCCAGCAATTGGGTTCTGCTTTCAGTAATAAATCCTAACCTATCAATATATAATAGGCCTTAATAATCAACAGTTATAGACGTCGTCTGCTTTAGGAAGCCTCTGTAGGGTCGTGCGGGTTTTTTATCTGCCTATAATTAGAGCAGTCAAATCCCGTTTGTGTGACAGGGTGCGATCGTCCGGGCTGTACAGGAACAATAACAGATTTTACATGGGTTCAGACATGATTTAATCAGCTGCTCTGACTATCTCGATAATGTGCATGGGTGTAAAAAAGTCCAGCTGGCCCGGGGGACGTGTGGGAAACGTAAATATTGCTGTGGGCAGCTTTGCCGTCGCCGCTGCGGAGGTGCCTTATTTTTGATAGCGAAAGAGCCGTTGTGGGGTAACTGCTGAGGGGGCAGGTAGGTCAGTGGGGGGCTTTGCAGCCACGAGAAGAGGATGCTGTTGGAAAACGTCCCCAGCCAAATACGTTTGGGTAAAGTAACGATGCTCAGCCCCATTGGCCGCAGAGGGGGAGGAAGGGAAGGTGCCCCCAAAGAAGGCAGTAAAACTATAAAGTTAATGAGGAAGCCGTGTACTTTTTTACAGTATAACCCTTTACAACCCCCTCCTCGGGAGCCAGGCTTTCAGGGTAATACAGTGAACGCTATAAAATGGATGTTTAATGTAGCTGGGGGCCAAGAAAAACATTGTATAATTGTAGTAAGCAGCTTGCTAAGTAAAATGATAGCTTTTAAAGGATGAAATATAGCATAGGTTTTCAGGACTGCACAGGCTCCAGCTTCATATTGCTTCAATAACAGTTTCTTCATTTCACTTACAAATGTATCTCTGAGGAGATTTGTTACAAACATCCCTCAGCTTGGAAATAAGATGCTAACTAGATCTGCTGGCGTTATCCGTTGTGAATAAATGACCCGAAACATTCGGTCCTCGCCGTGCTCCCGAGCCACGCCTGCTCGCGCCAAATTTCTTTGGTTTTCACCCGTTTTAAGCAAACAGGGGTGCTGCCCTGCTGGCTCCCAGCCCAGCCGATGACATACCGGGAAGGTGAGGGATGCTCACCGAGGATAACCGCCCTGGTGCATCCACCCTTAGACCTGGCCAGGGGCTCTTTGGGGGATGCTGCGAGCCCCTGGCGCCTTCCAGCCCATCAAGACCACAGCTCCACTGCTTCCCAGCCTGTGTGATGTGGTTTGGGCTGGGTTTCTGAGGAACAGGGGGCACAGGGAGAGGGGCTTGCTCCGGTTTGGATTTTGCTGGTTGATGGAATTAACATCTTCCATGACTCCAAACACTCAGCGGCCAACGGTTGCTATTGCACTTCTGTAAATTCAAATAAAAGGACGCCTACGGCTTAGCTGTGGTTTATAATATAAAGATTAATATATATTGCATATAGTCTATAACCTCTTGAGGCGGGAAGCAGAGGGCATTGCTGAGGAAGGGAGCAGGGCTTGCCGTGCAGCGGCCAGGTTGTGCTCACACCTCAGTAATGCCAAGGACAACGGCTGGGTTTTGGGGCTCCTTTGCACTGGCTTTTGCCACGGGGCTCCTGATGGGACACAATCTTCCTCCACTGTGTCTCCTTTCTCCTTGGAGGAAGCAAGCTTTGCTGCAGGGAGGCAAAGCTGCACTGATGCCATGGGCATCTGGTGCCCCTCGCCTGGCTCTCACCCCTACTCGTAGGGTAAGTCCTTACTACATCAAAAATCAACAAAGATGGAATGGCAGAGCGGGCAATACATGCACACCAGGTTTTTTGAGATATTTCCCCAAATATTAGGCAGGCAGCGTGTCTTTGCCTGCAACCTGTGCTGGTGTGGCCATTGCAATGCCCAGAGCAGCCTCCTACAGTGATGCTCACCTGCAGCCCCAAGGCTCACTGGGTGGAAATGGGCATGGCCATATTTCTGTCATGCATCCTTCCCCCTTCCCCAAGGGGAAGCTCTGGTCCCCAGCTTCCTTCCCCACTGCATAGCACTGAGAGCGACAATGCCCAGCCTGGGCCATCCTCCGAGGCCTAGCACTTCTGCTAGAGAAACTATACAGCTTTCATGGGATATTCTGCATTAAAAGCTGGTGAGGATGCCACTAGCAAACTTTGCCAAGCAAGGTGCTTGACACCCAGGAGATGGTCAGACAAGGTGCTGAGCCTTTCTGGTGGCACCCAGGAGATGGTACCACTGCAGAGAGCTGGATGCTTTTCCATGCTCTTGTGGGAAAACCAAAGTCTGGTGTCAGAGTCACAGTATTCTCAGTTTCTGTAGAAAAAGTGAGCTTCAAGCACAAAACACCCCTCCTTGGCTCCTACGTCTGGGGCCTTTTCAAGCTGAGAAAAAAGACGTGTACCTCTGCTTTCCGTATATGCACATAATGTGAAATTTCATCAGCCACAATATTTTAGAAGACAGGAATTGTGAGATATATCACATGTAAATGGACATATCATCTGAGCAAGGCACCATTTATCAATATCACTTGGAAATGCAGCGGATGATCTGATGGGATTATGTAGATCTCAACTGTCTATGGGTGAATGAAACTGGGTAACCTTAGCAACCCCAGGTACATTTGTGCAGCTATGAATCAAATGTCAGCACGATGAGCTATGCACAAAATAAAGAAATAATTCTTTGAAATATTCATAACAGTCTGCAGTATTATTTTATGAGTCTCTGCCTATTATGCAGTTTGGAAGCCATCTTAAAAAAAAAAAAAACAAACACACACCACAAAAACCCCAAGATTTGCATTTACCTACCCCGTGCCTGCAAAGATGCTTACAAATAAAGCCAACACAAAACAGAACCAGCGATGGCAACAGCTCTGGGTTCCTCTTCCCAATGGTGGAAAGAGCATCTCCCACCAAGCAAAAACTCCGGCTGGAAGAACAGCAGAGGGGATGGATTCTTCACGTAGGTTTGAAGCAGAACCTTCCATCATCAGTTCAGATAAAAACAAAAGTTACACGTGAGATAAAATATATCCATCAGGGTGTTTTAATACCAGAAAGGTAGGAAAAGCTGGAAGTCTCCCTTAAAAACTGATGAAGTCAAGAAAACGTATGGTTTGGGGTTTTATTATTCAGCTATTTATTCAGTTATTTTGGATGACCATAAGATACTTTAAATATATACTGCGTTGTACTTGAACAATAAATTATTACATATGTAGTTGCACAGATTTTCCATAAGCCTGTGCACATAGGCTTGTGTCTGGATACAGAAAGCGCTTGTGCACACTCCATTTTTTGTCTCCTCCACAGTGGAGCACTGAGGTTTTCCAAGTTTCCTGCTTTTTCCAGCACGGAAAGCCATCCCTTTGTCCTGGCATTGGTTGTGGACTCTAGTTCTCAGTCTGCACATTTATTTTTAATTAATTAACAGGCACTGCGCTGAGCTGCAGCAGTTGCAATCACCCACTCCAAGATCCGTCGTAAGGACAAGGAGAGGGCAACGGCAGGGCAGGGTGGTGGGCTGCGGGATCCCACAGGACTGCTCCCCCGGGCAGGATGCTCAGGCACCTCTGAGCTGCCTCCTCCACCTCAGTGCTGCCTGCAGATACGCTGATGTTTATTTTGTGGTAGACAAAGTTTTCCTTCAAGCCTGAACACTAGAAGTTAGAGAATTGAGAATCGCAAGTTTTCCTCAAAAATAGTTCCTAGTACATGTGGTCAACAAAAAAAAACCCATATATTTGTTTCTTGGGCTTTGGTTCCCTCTTGCTTTCCAGGTCCCAAATACTGAAGAAATAGGATTACAGCTCCACAGTCCTTCTCGGCATCACGTGCCGCAGGGTGGTCTCTGATTCCAGAGCCAGGAACCACCCATTTATTTATTTTACGATGCCTTAACCCACCCTCGTGCCTAGCAGGCTGCCAAGCTGTGTGTTGTATTTATTTATTTTTTTTCCCAAACAGCTATTAAAGAATTAGCGTTTCCATAAATGCGTCTCATTCTCATTAAACATTTTCAGGTCGCGCTGGAAAGCTCAGCAGTTAAACCACCCTGAGAATTACACGGCAGATCTGAAGCAGGCAGCCTTGTTTATTCAAAATCGCCTTCTCCGACGGCTCTCCCGAACGAGCTGGATTAATTGTTCAGGACCTATAGCACATGCTTCAGTGAAAATAAATTACTTTATTTCTATTACACCACCGGTGGCTGTGTAACTTAATTTCATTAGCTCGAACCTGTTGAGAGTGTTCAGATTTCCATAGCAGGACGCACTTGAAATGAAAAGATGCTTTCGATTCTCAATTAACAGAATCGCTCCCTTTCAACTGAAATGAATGTTATTGAAACCAATTAGCATAGACTGGAAAATCTCTCATTAATGAGGGGAGTGTGGGTGAGTAAACAGCAATGAAAAGATGAAATTAGAGAAGAGCCTCTTCTTGTTGGCCTGAATAATTACATGCTTAGTTGCCTAATTGTCTGGTGAAAAGCCTTGCCGTGCTGGTAACAGATTGCCATGTTCATTAGGCTGCAAAAGGCCACCTGCTGCTGAGGCTCATTTTCCTGCAGTCTATATACACGTGTTGCTCCCCGGGGACTGATATTTGGACACAACACTAGCTGTGAAAAGCAAATGAGCTTGCCAATATGCTGCAATATTGTGTCCTTTATGCCAAGATACAGAAGCTTAATATGTCAAATATAATGAATAAAACCAACAGCGCTAACGAAGTTTATGAGGAAAGTGACCTTCTAACACGTCCCGGTGCAGAAGTGCAGGGCACGCGGCTGCCGGTCCCTCAATACAGATGTTCCTTTCTGGCCTGGACTGCTCCAAATTACGTAGCACAAAAGATAAATTACCAACCGCTACGGCCTGAGCGACTCCTCAGACAATGGCATAATGAAAGCGCACCATGTTAACTGTTAAAATTGGAAACAAATGTGAAATACTGAATGGTAAGAAGTGTTCATGAAAACCAGCATTGTTCCTATTTGCTCCGCTGTGGCAATAAACATCAAAGGAGGGAGGCCTCTTTGTGCCAGCCCTTCCTCAGATCACTTCGTGTCTTATAATTGCTATTTTTACGGGTCTTTTAAGCCGGGCTTTATTGTGCAGCACTGTCTGCAGAGGGAAGTCGCCCTGGGCGCACAGGCGGGGGTTGCCTGGCTCTGGGGGCTCCTCTGCCACCGGGTCCCACCTGCAAAGGGCAGGATGGAGGGATGGATGCTGCTTGAGCTGTGGCCATGGGATGTTGTACGCTGATGGGATATCGTGGCTGAGCTGCTGTCCTTCCGTGGAGCGGGGAATGTGACAGGCAGGGCAGGAATCCAACAAAACCAGGCTGTGAAGACCTGCCCTGTCGCAGTGCAGCGCTCCCCTTCCGAACCTAAAAGCGATGCGCTTTCTGCACTAGTGCTCATAAAATGCTACCAACGAAACAGGGGAAAAGGAGATGGAATTCACTGTTGGCTTTGGGAACACTGATCCTAGTTCAAGGCTTGGGTGGTGAAGCTGGCACTGAAGGTCGGCGCGAGCCTTGGTCCCTCTGGGTCACCCACCGTGTGCAGGTCTGGGGTTTATAGCTGAAATTCCTCGCTCTGCTACGGCAGAGCAAATGAAATGCTGTCACCTGGACGTCAGTGAGGCTGGGAACCAGGACCCTGCCCAATGTACTCCATCCAGCTCTCTGATTTTGCTGCTGTTGGGGAACAGAACACGGAAGACAAAGACACTAAATAAAATAAGAAAGGGAACTCTGGGCAGTCTACTAGCCTAAGAGTTACTGCGCTACCCAGGCTCTAATACTGCAAGCACACTCTTTGAGCATTTGTGCGCCTGGTCTTGAGTGAAGTTTCAAACTGCTTCTAAGTCAAGGGGTTTACAGTTCAATCAAAAAAAACCCAGCTCAAACCAAAATAAGCAGCAAAAGCTTTCCCACAGTGAGGTTTGCACTGGGACCAGCTCCAGCATCCCAGGGCTGAGCCCTCCACTCTGTTTTCCAAGCATCTCCAAATGCAAGGTCCCTCTGGTTTCTGGCTTATTTTTCCTTTGTCAGTGTTGGAAGATGTTGTGTGCTGAGCAGGTAACTGAGGAGGAATTGTCAGGGTACGGTAGGTTGGACAGCCGCCGCTTCTTGGCTCACAGTCACCAGCAAAGAAATCAGGAATGGATATCGATACACACAGTTGAGTGTATTATACTACTGCAACAATAATTATTGCCCATATTTATATAATTTAATCAATAATAATTGCATTGCACTGGTCTCTGCTTTATTATGGAGGACGAGCCCATGCAGGGGTGGGGAGCCATGTCCCCCAGCAGCAGCCTCAGTCCCACGCCATGCAGGGAGCAGCCCTCTTGCTACATCTCCTGCTGCTTCCCAGCTGAAAAATTCTCCTCCAGCAAGAACTGCATCCACGTTAAAATATTCCACGCAGAGAGTTTAAGCGTGTCACGACGGTGGCACATACTGTTACATCAAACAAAGCAGCACAGGCTGTTGTTCCCACGTAGCGCCCGAGCTGAAGGGTTTAATGCTACACAGGTTAAACACAAAAGCTTCAGTCGCTTCCAGTCAAAGGTCTCGGGTGACTCTGGCAGGGAAACCGAAATGCTGCTGGTTCAGTTTTGCCAGGTTTTTGATTGCATTTTGAGGAGGAGAGCGTTCAACAAGTCCTTCATTAATCCAAAGAATGAGAAGATGTGATTAAGAAGTGGTTTTATCATTTTAAAAATGTATAATGTGCCTGGCAAGGAGCAAGAGCCATGTGCTGGTGTTCCGCACATCTGCCAGCCCACACAACTGGTCTTCCGACTGAGCACCGGGAATGTGGTTCCTGGGGATGGGGCAAGGCATCCTTGTGCATCCCTGCACCATGGCCACGCACGTCGCTGCACCTTGTTCCCGACGTTGTAGTAGTGCATTTGTAGTGTTTGTCATAGAAAACTCTTCCTCCCTGGCTGCAGGCATGACGTGTGTTATTTAACTTGATATATCGCAGTATTTCATCTAAATTATACATGAAACTGTCATTAGCCTCCTGAAATTTCTAAGCGTACAATCAGACCCCGATACAGGGAGCAGGGTCACAGATCTGTGAAAATCATTGATTTACATCGGTTCTCCCTTGGTTGTGGAGGCTGAGAAGTGACTCCAGTGAGCCAACCCTTTGAGGCCGGTCCTGGGGTGTCTTGGTGAAGCACCCTCTGCCCATGCAAGGGCTCCCCCCTGAGCCACCTCTGTCCCGTGGAGCTGGAAGACGATGTGGTTCAGCATAGCCGGGCAGGCTCGAATCATTGTCCCTCCACCAGCTACCACCCAGTCCATAGCCCTACCACAAAAAGTGATTTATGGCCATACCTGAGACCATCTGCCTACCCGAGCCACAGGCCTGCATCATATTGACAAGTCAAATGACAGTTTCCTGTTGTGCTGAATTATTTTTACAGCCTTCTCAAGTTTTATTCCACAAAATACCCAATGTGATTACATTATTTAGGCTACATTCCAGCTGGTTAAATACAGCTGACTAAATTAATTACTAATATCAGTTTTACAACAGATTAGGATAATTTATTGGGTGGTTTGTTGTTTTCCTAATAGTCTCACCTGATGGATGGAGAGGGATGGCTATAAATGTTTTTTTATGGCTGAGTAACAGCAAATGCAAGCTTAATCAGGTGTTCTGCTCTGGATGAAGTAAACCCCATGTAATCTGGATAATACAAAAGTATAATTATTTGGAATGCCTGGGAAAAATTTGAATGATTAAGGGGAAAACCTTACAAAGATACATCCATATAAAGCAGCTGGCTCAGGAGGTGGCACCACATCACCACCACTGAGCTTTGGGGTGATGTGGCTGTAGATAAGGGCTGGACTCAGGGTTTGCACCAGACAGCTTTGCATTTCTTCTGTATTTCCCATGTGTGGATAAACTGATATCTTTGGAGACTCAGTCTCTGTACCCAATACCTTTTGTGAGCAAAAATTTATTGTTAGTGACAAATAAACAGCGGACAATTAAGAAATAATGACCCAAACTTAATTAAGAAGTTCAAGGAAAAACACTTCCCAGCTCTGCAGTGATGGGTTCAGAAATTACATCTATCATAAAGGTGCCACCTGCGATGGGTGTGCGGCAAAGGATGCTAATTTGATCACATCTATTCTTTTTAATGCAAAGAGTGAATTGTTTTCAGACTGCTGGTGATTAATGTGGTTATTGATTAGTTGATCAATAAGGCCATGGTGTCTAATTATTGATAATCCTTCTCTAAATGAAAGATCGAGTGTAAGGAGTGCTAGTTACAGAGCTCAAAATATAAAGTGATTCAGTGTGAAGCCTGGTAATTGAAAGTCAAACTAATCCCATAAATTAAATCACAGCAATCCATAACATTTATCTGATAAATCCCTTTGAAAACTTTATTTAACTTTCAGTGCTCACTGAGAAAGCTGTGGATGCACCCAGAAAGGGTGAAGGTTTTGTGGTGAAAGGCTGGGTTTGAGGGTGCCTTTTATGAATACAAAAGTATGATGTAATATAATTGTGCATGATGATGACACTGGTTCAGAGCATCTAATCCCACCGATCTTTTGCTACACCTATCTTTTGGAAATTTAAAGGAACCAGTATCAGGCACATGTACAACACCTACACACCAAACTCCCCCTAGGAGCCCTTCCGCTGCAATCCCGTTATATGGTAATTATAGTGGGGGAAAAGCCGGCTGTTTGCTTTCCCCAGCGACTCCTGACAGCCCCTGCAAGAACTTTAGGTGCTTGGAGGACACTGAAATAAAACCTGGAAGACATGATGGCATATTCTGGTGAGTAAACTCCTTAGACCAACTCAAAGCCTCTGCCTATGGATCACCTGCTGTTGAGGTGGCTAATTCATCCCAACAGCATCCTCTGGGGCCGTAACATTCCATGCACTAATTAGAGGCATTTTAAGTAAACACCTATAGTGGGATAATCCTAAAAATATTCCATTCTCCAATCTCTGAAAATATGAGGGATTAAGACAGCCAAATTGCTGGGCTGTTTATATAGCGGTGTGAATTCTCCGGTGTTTCACAGAAGCGATGGCAGGTGAGAATTTTGCACGGTCAGAAACCCAGAGCACGCACGTCTCCAGCTCCGAAACAGGGCAGCAGCGGCTGGGGCTGTGCTGGCAACTCCGAACTTTTCCTTTTGCTGCTTGTCAAGACACCCCTCCTGAACAAGCTTCAATCTGCTGTTTGCTTCTAATCTGATGTTATGGTTTTGCCAAAATTGCATTTAATGAGCTTAAATAAAAAGAAGGCTCCAGCCAGCTAAAGGTCAGAGCGGAGGATTTATGAATTCTCGTTAGCAGCTCGCCCAGACTACTAAGCAAACACATGCAAATTTCCGTCACACCTGAAATGTGTCGCTGCGCAATATTAAGAGATCTGTGTGTCAGACAAATCACATCGGACAACAACAAGCATTTCCCTTAATGCGTGATGTCACCTCCCCTCCACCGAGTTTTCCCGCACCACAATGAAAAGCGCTGCCGGCGGTTTCATATTTTTCTCCTATTTAATTTGTCTTTTAAAGTTTCCACCAGCTCCCCTCTGCAAACTCCTCTTGTTTGGGGACAGTCCCCGCAGTTTTCTCCAGTCCCCGCTTTCTGACAGCTGAGCTAGCGGCTTTGGGGGTGAGCTTGTCTCATGCTATTCCTCCTGTAGCCTTCATAGGTACATCACCCTCTTACAGAATCACAGGATGGTTTGGGTGGGAAGGGACCTTAAAGCCCCCCCAGTCCCACCCCCTGCCATGGGCAGGGACACCTTCCACCAGACCAGGTTGCTCCAAGCCTCATCCAGCCTGGCCTTGGACACTCCCAGGGATGGGGCATCCACAGCTTCTCTGGGCAGCCTGTCCCAGTGCTCCCACCCTCTGCGGGAAGAATTCCTTCCTGATGTCCAATCCAAATCTCTTCCCCTGCCAGGTCTTCCCACGCTGCTGCATTGCCCCATCCCGTGGCATCCTCCCTTCTGGGTGAGTTTTCCATGCTGCCCCACAGTGACAGCGTCGCTCGGCATGGGGCAGACACCACAGTGTCTCTTACAAGTATTCCATTTAACGTACTGAAAGTTTAAGCCTGTCTTAAAGTTTTAGGGCTGAGCCAGAGCACTTACAAGAGCTTTTCTATTGCCCAGGAGAGCTGTTTTTCTGAATGTTTAATTGATGATGGAAGAGCTGAATGGATCTGCAGAAACTTTCTCCAGTTTCCAAGTAACGGGAACGGAGCTTACACCTGAATATTTGTATTTTACCCTCTCTCTTATCACTAACAGTAGGGAGCAATTCATAACTACTGCACTAATGACCAGTGCAATTAAAACATCCCACAGTTCTCCGAGCTGCGCGTTCGGGGTGAGGAGCCTGGCAACGGCTCCACGGTGGCTTCTGAGTCCTTCTCAGCTCTGGGTCCCACTGCCATACACACAGGCTCTGGGAGGGCTGGGGACTGCACCCACTCCCCTGCTACCGCAGGGGTGGGCAGAAGGGAAAGATGGTGCACATCGGGACTTGGATATGAATATAAAGGTGAGGGGGGTTTTATCCTGAGACCCATTTCATAGGGTTGTCCTGAGGTGTCTGTGCCCCCCGCCCCAAGCCCTATGCAGCCAAGTCGTGAACACTCAGTAGGACACTGAGAAAAAAGATAAACCCAGAGGATTTCTCAGTGTTTACTGAGGACAGGGACGTGGTGGACACGTTTCAGAGCACCAGTGCCCGAGGCACATCCTTGTTCACGTGCTGGGCAGTGCAGGGGGGTGATGAGCAGCAGGGGTGTCATGGATGTCCATCCTAGCAGAGGAAATGTTCAAATGAATTTATATATATTTACAGGTCTCAGGCTGCATCTCTGGCAATCCAGCTTATGTGAACTGAAGCTGCCCATTTGGCCTCTCCAGTGTTTTTTTCTTCCAGTGGAAAGGAAGGAAAAGAAGACAAAACAAACAAAATAATAATTTTTGAAGAAAGGGGTTCCTATTTTGAAAGCTACCAATAGACTCTGCATTGGAAAGACATTTTGAAAAATGCATTCATTACAAATTTTTGTTAAATACAATGTAACGGTCCTGAAATTACAGCAGTGATTTGGTTCTAAAAATTGCCCCATACTTAATAACAGTATAAATCACGTGCAAAAGGTTCCTCACACCAAGCGGTACTGCTTTACATACACAAACCTCATAATTTGTTTTTATTGAAAAGATTCAGACACTCGAATGTTATTTATGTTTTTAATTTGTCCGCACTACTAAATAACTCCTCACCCAGCATGCAGCCCCCGGGGAAGCCTTCGAGGGGCAGAGCCAGACCCTGGGGGCTCATCCCTGGCTGCTCGGGGAGGGGGTTTCTGCAGCTCCAGCCTCTGGTGTCACAAGAGCCTGTGATGCCCAGGCAGGAGCCAGCCTGGGGAGCTGGCAAGAATGGCTGAAGCTGCTAGTAATGAACATCTCCACTCCTCAGTGCAATCTCGTACCCAATACTGATTTTTTTAACGGTGAAACATGCCATAAGCAGCTGGGGGGGTGGGTGTTGGTGGGGGCTGCTGCTGCTGGGGTCCCCAAGGGCCATTGCAGCGAAGCATCGCCCGAAGAGGGCAACCCAAGCCCACATCTTCAACCCGAGCTTGGCAAACATACAAAGGGCTTAAGCGCAGGCGAGCAGCTTGCCTGCTGGGAGGGTGCAGCTTGCGCAAGACCCACAAGCGCCTCCGACACAGCCACTGCAGGGGACAAAAGATCAATCTATGCTCCAGAGGATTTAATAAGTGTAGGTTTGACATAGTGCACCATAAACCGTCAGCGCTGATGAGCAGCTCTTCATCACGAGCATCACGTCAGTGGAGCTGCAGCCGCTGATGGGTATGGCAGGGGGCGCCCCAGCTGGTTATCCTGCTCCTGGGGACCAGGGCACAAATGCATGATGTGCTGTACCAGCTTTTAATGGAGCCAAAATGCTCAGAGGGTTGTCCCTAGTCCCAAAAGCCAGCTGGCTCTGAGTGCACCCGGCACTGGCTGTGCTCCCCAGCCAGGCTGAGCCAGGTCACAGAGTCAGTCAGCACTGGTCCCAGTGTCCCGTGTGCAGCAATCACTGGCATCACCCCTTCCCACAGGTGGACTTTCCAGGAGGGAATTCTGTGCACACTGGCTCTGTTTGGGATGAATGCACTGCAGAAAACCCCTTTTTGCCCTGAGCCAAAGGCAGGCCTGCCGAAACCCCAGTGTTGGCTGGGACAGGCCCGGAGAGGGACAACAGCCGTTGGAAGGGCAATTTATCCCTCGTGGTTACTCAAACATGTAATAAAGTGTTTGCAATCCACCACTCAAGCACCACCTTCAAGCCTATTCTGAGCCCTCCAGCACTGTCTCATTGCAGCCAGAGCATAGCTAAAAATAGAGCCCGTGGGGAAGCCGCTCAGAGAAGTACCCCAAAAAAAGGTGCTTTTCGAGTATCAGCTGTGGAGTTGTCCTGAAACACAATGATCTCTCCTTGGGCTTGGGGCATCCCACTGGGTGCCCTTCTTGGCTGGTCCCACCAAAGGCTGAGGGACCTCGCAGCATCCTTCACATCGGGAGCTGCCCAGGTGGGACCCGAGGCATGCTTTTGGGCAGGGACCTCGAGGATGTGAAAGCACTGGAGGTTGGGGTTGTTCGTGCTTTTTCCTTCTTCCCCCAACAGCAGTGCTAAAAGTAAAAGCACTCACGCTGATGGTGGGCACTGTTTGGTCAAACGCTCCTCTCCCAGGCAGCAGCACCCTCCCCGTGCACCCACGCGAGCGTCAGCAGGGCAGGGGCACCCCACGCTCCCAACTAGCCGTGCCTTCCCGCCGCCTAATCGCATCAGGGGTCGGGGGGAGCCTGACAATCAGATTTGGCAGGGAGAGCCCCGCGCAGCCTCGGCCGCAGAGTGACACCACCTTCTCCCGGCGCGATCCCCGGCTCCTCGCACGAGCGGCGGCATTGTCAGCCGTGACAGCCTGATTTAATCTGCAGGAGGCTGAATGCCTCTGACCACTGCGCCGAGTCATTAACCTTGACTCGCGTAATTGAATTCAAGGTTGATTGCCTGTGACCCTCCTCGCCGAGGTCCTCAAAATGTACATATTCATTATGAGTCGCATGGCTAAATGGATTGCACAGTGAAAGCTGTAGCAATCAGCCTGCTTGGTATGCGGGGGGCGAGGAGGGCACTAATTGCATGTTAGAGCTGAGGATTAGATTATGAAAAGAGTGAGAAAATGAAGATAGATCCCTCTGACACTGTCAGATTAAGGGCAGCGACGTACAGGAATATGACATTGAAATTTACAGTGCTGTTAAGGGAAGGGAGATTTGAAAGAGGGTGTTGGATAATATTATTTTTTTAATTCCCATGTATTTACTCAGTTACGGACTATTTCATACCAAAAGCTGATAAATGCATTTTATAAAACTCCAACACGGGCACAATAAATTAAAGCTGGAGTGTTCTTTATGTCTCCGGATGGTTGCTGTAAGAAAGGTGTGCCAGCCCCCACCACCATGCTAATCCCCAAGGGACCCAGGGTGCTCCTGGTGGGACCCTGCAGGGATGCTGCCACAGCCCACGTCAGGCAGGAGGTTGACGACTGAGCCCCTCCAAAGCCTTGCCTTGGCTTGACCTGTCTCCACAAGAGGGTCCCGCCGCCGGACCCCCCAGCCCCAGAAAGAAGAGGACGAGGGAAGGCGGCCACAAGCAATCTGCGTGTTCGCGTCGCTGCTGTTGTGATAGCTGGGTACGATTTTCCCATGTTTTGCTGCAATTCCAACCAGATGTGATTTTTTTCGAATTAAATGAAAGTTAAGCACAAAAACATTTTGCCCACAGGGAATTCAGATTCTCAATGTGCTTTTAATAACTGTTTGTAAAACATTTAGGAAAATCTATGGCAACACGTTTAGGGGGGAAAAATCAAATTATTCTTGCCTTAAGATGTTATTCTGGTATCTAAACTTTATGAATCATCCTGTGTGGCCCAAATTCTAGTCAGTAATACCATGAAACAGAATGGAAGTACCCAGCATTTGTATTTAATCCATGCAGTATTTTTAAATAAAGATGCTGGTCGCAGCCATTGGCTTAAAATCTATTAAGAACTTTATACTAATTCTTATGTCCAACCCTACGCAGTCTACACAGCTAACCCAACCCAGTACAAATTGATGCTCTCGTTAGAACTGACTGCAATACACAGTCCCCCAGTCTGTGTTAGCTTTTCAAGGCTACCGCTAAGGTTAAAATCAGGCTTAAAATCCACCATAAAAACAATGTTGGAATTGAAGCATTTCTGGAGGTGGAATTTGAATATCTACGTCCCAATCCAAATGCCTTCGAAACATCGCAGTGCTGAGGTCAGTGGTCAGACAGCAAAGTTCAGGATGAGAACAGGGTAAAAACTCATGCAGGTTTCTATCCCAGCCGTAGGGATGGAAGCTCTCAGTGAGATTTTCCCTCCTTACTCCCCGTTATCACCATTTCATAGGTCGGGGGAGGCTGTGACCACACGACGGAGGAAAGACCAGGCAGAAAGCACCCCAACGCCTTCATGTGCAGATGCAGCCTTCAGACAATGGGTCTTGGTGAAAAGCTGCACTCAATTTCTTTCCAGCAATTTTACCTTTTATGCAAAAAAACCCTCCTTTTGCACAAACCAACCCTGGGAAATGGTGAAGAGTGAGCAGAGCTATGTCTTCAAGGCCAGGCTGTATGTGGCTTGGAGCAACCTGGTCTAGTGGAAGGTTTCCCTGCCCATGGCAGGGGGGTTGGAACTAGATGATCTTTAAGGTCCCTTCCCATCCTAGCCACTCTATGATTCTATGATTCTATTGGGATCTCTCTGCTTCCCTTCAACGAGGAGCAAAGCTCTTCACCTGAGCAGCAGGTTGTTCTCAGCTCCCGCTCCAGAACAGTATTGCCATTCATTTCATTAAATTCCTGATGTCCACAGCTTGTGGTATGGCAATAACAAGAGGATCTTAGGTGGCAACACATCCAAAAACCTAACCTGTGTGAACTGCCTATGTTTGGGGTTTCTAATATGTTGAGGACATAATTAACGGGAAGAACTTTGTGATTTCAGTCAGAGCGCTCTGTCCTGAGAAGAGGGTTTCTGACTAAATGATATGTCAGGATTGTCGCTGGATGAGTATGACCAGAATTTTTATCTCCTGCTCATTAAATTACCACCGTGTATGACTTTATAAGCACTGAAAGTCAAGGAAAATCGTTGCTGACTGACAATTCGGGATTGCCGGAGAGTGCAGGTTACCAACAGCTGACTCAAGTTGAATAAGACTGACAAATTAGTCCTCCTGCTCCCTGGACAAGCCTGTAATAATATTACCGTGCGACGTGTGGTTTTCTCCTGCACTGGGGGACGGTGACACCCACAGAAAGGAAAAAATGGTCATTTACTCACAGGGGGGGGAAAAAAAAATTTATAAAGTATACAGATATAACAGGAACACCTTACCCTACAGAGTTACATACATGCAACAAGACAGCTAAACTCCATTTGTCTCCAAAAATTGCTTTGATTTGTTTCAATTTACGAACGAGCTGCAGAGAGTAAAGGAAGTGCCCAAGGATTGTAAATGAAGCGGCTGCGCCATGGTCTATGAAAAAGGCCTCTAGACATCTGATGAAGAAAATCTTCTGCAAGGAAAACCCAGTTGTTAGCATTTTGTAAATCCTAAAAATAACCAAAGACAAATAGTCTAACTCACTACTGCTGAAATTTCATTTACTTACCAACCACACTAATGAGGCACTGCAGAGGGACTTATAATTAGATCCACTTTATTCCTGTCACTGAAATTAATTTATTTGCTTCAGCTTCTAGAACTAGTTTGATATTTTCCTGATTTTTAAGCTAGAGAGTACAAAGGCTAGAAAAGCTGGAACTAGCTCTGATATTTCTGTCGGGCTTACGGAGTGAGGTTTGGTGCAGGTTTTGTCCAAAGCCAGAAGATCTTTACCAGCATATTCGGAGCAACACTGTGACAACCATGAGGATAGGGGATGGTGCAGACCCTGGGTTCGGTGTCCCCGGAGCCCCCCTTTAGGACCAGGGTCTAAGTAAGGAATAAAGCAGCAATATTGTGCCACTTCTCGAGTTCCTGACTCATGCATATTCAAAGAGGGAAGAGGTTGTATGCATAATTCATTATCCATTACAATTGCATTATACTATTTATACTATCACTTCGGTAGCTGTTTAAATTAAGGGTTACAAATAGCTCGTTTGTTTTCTGCTGCTCCAGCAAAAGGGCTTCAGCTCCTCAAAGAGCTGCTCCGGCAAAGTGCAGGGAGGGCTTTGGCCAGGCCAAGGGGCTTGTGGGGGGTCCCTGTCAAGGGGACATATTGAAGTTTGTCAACTTCATGTCCTGCCCAGTGCCCAGCTGAGATCTGATGTGTCGCCCCGGCCCCTCTGCTCCCGCTGACGCGTCTTTGCTGGGAACCCTCTTTCCCCTTGACTTGAATGCAACCGTCTCCCACCCCCACGCAATTAATGGAGCACCCAGGTTTCCAGTCCCTGGATGTGAAAGCCGAGCCCCGTCACTCGAAGGTTGAAATTTAGTTTGGACACTTGCAATGCTGAGTACGTCAGAGTCATGTCAGCGATGTGGCTTGACACCAGACTCTTCACAGACTAATAAATTCCAGAGAAATGTGGGAAACCCTCAACTGGTAACTAATTGTCAACTAACTACTAAACCCCAGGTCTTGATACACATATTAGGACTCCTGGTGCCTTTCCAAGCATTATTTTATTAATATGAATAATGTATTAACCACTGAACAGTCTGGACTTCGTCCAAACCGCTCTGTTGTAAGTGCTTCGCTAAGACTTACCAAGGATATTTACTTCCTAAACAACAGATAACATTTGTATCGGTTTTGGTTTTATTATTGTTTTACTAAATAGTTATGAGAGCACCAAGAGAGGGATCTGAGGATTTTCAAAACAATTTGAAAGATAGTCCATAAAGTGCTTTACATCTTCGGGAGTTTAAAAGGTGAATTACTGTTCTTTAATAATTTAAAGAAAGCCCTCCAGAATGCATTTTTAAACGCACTCCCAGCTACACACAGGTTCCCGTCCCCTGCTCTCATCACCAGGGGATCACGTCAGGATGAATCACGCCGAGGGAGCAGCGGTCGTTGCTGTGTAATCTAAAACAAAGCTGCCAAGGGAAGACCTGCTCCCCCGGGGAGGCCCAGCAGGTACCGACGGATGCTGTTTGTTCATTACCATGGACCCAGGTCACAGACCAGTGATGTATCTGATTTAGATACGACTTAAAATCCAATTTCTCAAAGTTTACTTAAAATTACTCAGCTTCACGCGTGTTTTTATACAGGGCTGTGGATTCAAGTGCTGTGAACTCTCCAGAGCTGCATGACTCCAGAGCACACAGCAACAGGAGAGGGCTGCACTGAAAATGAAGTGAGGTGGCGCCCCAAATCCTGGGGTCAGTTTTAGGCCCCTCACTCCAAGAAAGGCACTGAGGGGCTGGAACATGTCCAGAGAAGGGAACGGAGACAGGGAAGGGGCTGGAGCACAGTTCCTGGGAGAAGCAGCTGAGGGAGCTGGGGGTGTTCAGCCTGGAGAAGAGGATGCTGACGAGAGACCTTATCACTCCCTGAGAGGAGGGTGCAGAGAGGGGGGGGTCGGTCTCTTCTCCCAAGAGACAAGTGACAGGACTAGAATAAACAGCCTCAAGTTGTGCCAGGGGAGGTTGAGGTTGGATATCAGGGAAATTCCTTCCCGGAAAGGGCTGTCAGGTGTTGGTATGGGGGAGTCCCCATCCCGGGGGGTTTCAGAGCCGTGTGGACGAGGTGCTCAGGGACACGGGTCAGTGCTGGGCTGGGCACTGCTGGGGTAACGCCTGGGCTGAGTGGACTTAAAGGACTTTTCCAACCTGAACAATTCTATGATTTTACCCCAGGACTACCCAGAGCATCCATGGCTTGTTGGACCACCTCAGGACAGACTCTGGAAAGTGACTTGGCATCACATAGCCATCCTCTCTGTGGCTGTAGATAATATCTTGCATGCCTAAAAGTAAATGTCTTAAATCACAGGTCAGCCATGCCAAGACCAGCTGGGACCTGTGAGTCCCCTCTTGCTCCAGGTGATGAGGATCCTTCCACCTGGATGTGGCCAGAGCAGGTGATGCATCAAGCTCAGAGGAGAGGCTACAAGCCAGGGCTAGCACCAAAAGCAAATGTGGTTTTTAATTTAAACAAGGTCCCTGCACTTTGGAGATGTCACTCGCAGCTGTTGTCCAGGTTTGGTCAAATCAGAGTAATGTGGGGGTACTGGGGTTTGGACTGTGTTATTGTGGAGTGAGGAAGGGGAGAGCCAGGCCCTGGTGAGTGAGGCAGTGATGCCCTGCAGCCAGCTTTGCAAAGCTCATCTGGGGCTGGAGGGGTGGTGATGTCCGCATTGCCTCCCCTTTACTGCAGAAGCAGTTCTGTCCAGTTTGTTTGTATTTAGCTGCCCATCAGTTATGAAAAAGGCAGGCCAAACTCATTTCGGCTTGCGTGTGGACAGTTGTGAACATGCATCGGGATGACATCCTGCTACCTCTGCTCCCCGCTCTCCCCCAGACTCAGCGTGTCCATAGATGCTTCAGACCACAGATACAGGAAGAGTTTAACCAATGCCGGGCTACGCAGGCATAAAAGCTGCCAGCAGGTGACTCCTGTTTATAAACTCTCAGATTCATGTTGGAGTTTCATTAACACTTCCCTAAACGTGTTTCATGCCCAACAGTCCCTTCAGGAAACAGCAATTTACCTTTCACCTCCAGTTTCTGCATTTTTCTGCCTAGCTACTGGCGGGTACATGCTATTTCACCCCTTCCCACATCCCAGAGGCTTTGCCAGTGGCACTGGGAAGGGGACAGTCCCATCCTGCCGGGGTTAATGCAGCGCAGCCAGAGCGAGCTGCCTGCTCAGGTATGAGCATCCTCTTCCAGACAGCCCATCATCCGCTAATGGGACTTAAAACAGTTGCTGCCTCATCGGCAGGAGCGTAATGATCGCTGGGCAGCGGAGAGACCCATTATCCATCATCCATACTTCTCTTCTGTCTGATGGTAATGATTTCTTAGTTCAACAGTAGTGCAGAGGGACCTCACTGCTTTGTGCACGATTGTAGTTTAATATCCTGATCAAGACAAATACAGATTGCATACGGGCTGCGGGGCCGCGTACCCGCTGCCGCAGCACGACAAAGCCACGGAGAGGCCCCCTGGAAAACTTGGAGCTTGTGCAAGAACTTAAGAAAAACTGAGAAGTGCCAGTGTTTTTATGCAGCAGAGGACAGCATGTCCCCCCCTCCCGCCCCAGCAGGCAACTACTGAGATGCAGGTCTGCTCTGTAAAGAATCAAATCAACAGGGAAAGAACGGAAAAGAAATAAAAGCTCTTGAAAATTTATCTGTACTTTGTCCCTGCCCATGGCAGGGGGGTTGCAACTGGATGATCTTTAAGGTGCTCTCCAACCCAAACCGTTCTGTGATTCTATGATCCTATTTCATTTTTCTCCAACTATTATCCTCCAACCCAACCCATATTATGACTCTATGGTTATTGATTGAATATCACCATTTCAATATGTACAGAAGCAAGCTGACTTAGTTTAAAATATTTTAGGGCTCATTTCAATGAGTGAAATGAGGAGATGCAGAGCACAGTGCTAGGCAAGCTTTGCTTTGTATTAAAATAACTGAAAATATTGGAAAGAATGCATGCTGCTTCACTTGAGCTGGGACTCCTGGCAATGGCACAAGCATGAGTTTTCCTTCGACAGGCGTTCGTGTGACAAACCTGCTTCCCAGGTAGGAAATGCAGCCCCAGTGCTGGTGCCCAGTACCACCAGCGAGGGGATGCTTACCGGGCCCAGGACCCACCACAGGACCTGCCCTCTCTGCCGGTGTGGAGAGGATGAAGGCACCTCGCTGCACCCTCACTGACACTATCAGGAACTTCAAATCCAATAACTGAGGCTCAAAAGAAATACAATAGAGAGAGCAGAGCCACCACTGGAAATGAAATCCAAAAGACAAGTATTTATTCTGCTCGGACCTCCTCGAGGAACAGAGGCACACCGGCAGCATGCTAAACAGAGCGGAGGTTCGGGGAGACAAATGTCCAGGCAGCTTTTCTGTAATATCCATTTGAAAGAAGCTTAGTGCCACGAGGCTTTCATCTCAATATTCCTGAGGCCGGATTTGAAAGTGCTTAAGGTTAAATATTACTCACTCTTGGAAAAAACATCTCCATCTGTCTCATAAAAAAAGCTTTCAGTCTTGGAGGTACTCAGGGAAACTTACCCATAAACATGGTCATTAGAGACTTCAGAGGGAAAAAAATCCTGTAGCCTCTGCCCAAGAAGTAATTAGCCTTTCAAATTCAGCAATGTTTAATCCCACAAAGCCTTATATACAAAATATAATCCATTTTTTCTGTGCAGCTGAGCTGGCGAGTGAGCACAACCCAGCCTGACCAGGCACTGCTGGGTCCCACTTGCTCACATCTGGGCATCCCGAAGTGCAGGGCAAGACGAAAGCTTCAGCAAGCCTAAGTCCCCCCAAATGACCCCAGAAGGATGCTCCCAACATGGTTCATGGCCTCAGGACAAAGCCTCCAGGTGCTCCTGGCTGGGTGGAGAGCTGCTGCAGCATCTCAGAGATGCTGAAAGACTCTTGGGCTGCTAAATGCCCAATTCACTTTTGAAAACTGGATTTAAGCAGCTGGTTTTGAACATTTGCGGTAAAAGAGAGACCCGAAATAGCATTGTGTGATTTGGGGTGAAGTGCCCCGAGGCCTGGTGATAATAATTGTAGCACTCTTTAGAAAGAAAAATGACATTTTTTTCAAGGCGGTGAAAGCAGCTGACAACATCCCTGGGGACCTCCCGAAGCTTTCGAGAGGAGAAATTACATCTTTTCAGAGGCTGAAAAATGACAGTGCTCGGCAGTCTGCAACGCGTCTCACGGAGTCCCACATCAAACACGGTGCGATGGTGCTGATGCCATGGGCTCATGACCGCCACGCGGTGACACCAACAGAGGGACCAGGAAGTGATGAGGAACCCACCCGTCATTAATATATAACGGAGAGATGGTCCAGAGGAAGCTCTGCTTCAGAAAGAGTTCCTCCTTCATCCCCATGGAAAGAAATGCGGTGGGTCCTGCTAACTGGGTGAGAAACATGTCTTGCTTCTCCCCTCAGCTTAAGAGGTGTGACACCGTAACTGTCCCAACGGCCAGAAGATGAGTTCTGAAGTATCCCAGTCCTATTCCTGACTCGTCTGTCAGAATAAAACTAATCTTAAGCCTAAGATGCATTTAAATAGGTGCTCATTTTGTGTCCTCGAGTGGACTGTGAAAGGCATATTATTCTGCAGGCTCTCCTTCAGCTGGTGGTGACCTCTTCCCACATTGCCATCCTCACTCCCCGCCGGCCTTTCCCACTGTGCTCAGCCCCACCACGCCCCAACATGACATGGGGTGTTTTTTTTAAACCCAAAAACATCTCCAGCTTTATGAGATTGAATCAGAAGAGGGTGCTGCACTGATTGTTACGTGTTGACCGCTGACGGCTGCACGGAGCAGCTAATAAGAAAATCTGGCTTTTAATGTATTGATCGGAGCTATTTGATTACACTAGGAAAAAGGTCGGACAGAAAATGCCAATAACGGTGCAAAACTTGAAAGCAAATTAATGCTTTTCCATCTTCACAGTTTCACCTCCTGCTGGCATGGAAGAGCAATGGGAAGCAGAGCATCACACGGAAGATGTGATGTCTTCTCCTTCCTGTTTTTCCCTACTGCACATGAAGTAGGGAAAAGTGTGTTATTGCTACTGCCATGGTCTTGTCTTGTTTAAATACTTGCAATCTGTGCTCTGTTCTGATGTGCTCAGAGGTCAGACCACTTAAAGGTGGGTGCTAGGACAGGTGATGGGGCTCCCCAATTGCATGCACACAGGAAAAGAGACACCAGGAACCCAAAATCAGGACTCATTTTCAAAGTGCTAAGAATAAGTCTGAAACGATGGCTATGCTATTCTGGTTTTAAGTGAATCAGGGAGCTCAGAAAATAAAAATACCATGAAAGTCAGAGGCACACATGCATGGCTGTCCTTTGACAGAAGGATCGTTATTGAGATTGGGATGTTCATCTGAACCTGGCTGTCAACCAACGCTCACCCGTCCGGGCTTTGTAGCTTGGGTGAAAAATAAATGCAGTGAGGAAGACCAGTAAGATATCTCATAGAAACATACAAAAGGGAGCAAATCAATACCAATAAACTGCTTCAGATGGTGATTAATTAATAGCAATTAATTTTGAAAAGAAGAGGATATTGACTTAAATTGACAGAGGGGCTAACCTTTGAGTAATTCAGAGAAAATGTCTTTAAAACAGAGTGATTAAGTTGTAGAAAGTAATAAAAAGGCTACACTGCCTCCAGGATGAGCTGAACCCAGCTTGGGAATGATGTCAGGAGAGCCTCTAATTAAACATTGGAGCTTGATAAGGTAAATTGATTAGCATCGCTCTGCCAGGTGGGAATTAAACAGTCATCTTGCTTCTAAATGTATCAGGATCGTCAAATTCCGGCAGATCTTTTAAAAAATGCAAAAAGCTTTGCAATCCTGAGATGCTACAGGAGGGAAGACTCCGAATCCCATCGCTCCCGAGGTCATGGGCATTTCAAAACTTCCTTATTCATCAGAAAGTGAGTATCCAAATTTTGCCATCCCATCTGGGCCCTGCTGTTGGAATACAGATTTAGGCTTTACTGGAAGCCATTCCTGCAGGTTTCCTTCGTACCAGGAACCCGGAGAGGTTTGACAAGCCTTTCTCTCTGGTCCAGGCTTCTTCTTCAGGAAAGAAATGCCCTAGAGCCAACCTACACCAGAGTCAAGTCTGGATTAAGCTGGGAGTTAATTAAATGAATTGTGAACTGGTATTACAGACATAAGGACTAAACTCCGCCCCTTGTTGGTAATTAATTATGATTAGCCGGCCATTGTAGGGCTGAGCGCAGGGATGGGTCTGGGCAAGCTGGCAAGGCCCATGGCCGCAGCAGACATGAGTCAACCTCAGCCTTTTGACCTCTTGTTTTCAAGAGGATAAAAATGAATTAAATACTTGTGAAAATGGGAGAGTGGCATCTGGTAGCCCTTGGTGGTGGGGGCAGGGAGATACAACAGTCCAGCAGGCCAAAATCATATTTTTGAAGATCTTAATTTCTTATTCCCTTTCTTCCTGAGCATTTTGAAGTCCTGGCAGATCATCTGAAGAAAGTCATTGCCATAATCAAACAAAACTGATTTCCCATTCTTCATAAAATACATCCCACATAATGACCTCCCATCATAACAGGATTCTGGGAAATTCCTGAAATCTCCTCCTGCCGAGAGCTCCCCCAGGAAGGAGACACCGGCTCCTGGTTTTCCAAGGAAGAGGCAATTTCTATTTTCAATAGCTTTGCTCTACCTTTATTCTAGAGTGAAACTATGATTCAGAAGTCAGAGGAAACGGTTAATCACAGATGTACTGTCTGAGATGCAGCATGCAGGCTTGAACATTATCTGATCACTCGGTGGTTTTGGAAAAATAATGTTTTTTCCCAAAATGTGCGATGTGCAGAGCAGTTTACAGTTGGTTTTCACAGGTCGGGTGAGCGCACAGTCTCCAGAGCAGGCAAAGGCAAATCTCTGCAAATGGAGCTGTTTACTAACAATATTTCCTAACAGACAACTAAAAGCTGATTTTTATAAAACTTTAAAAATAAAGGAATTCTAGAAACGTTCTCGTCTCATTTTGAAATAGCTCGGTTAAATGTCAGCGGATGAAAATATCATCCAGCAACAGGGAGCTGAGCCCTGTTTTGAAAAACAAATAGCGGTGATTGGATTCAGCTGTGCAACAATGGGAACTCTGGAAAAGCCCAGCCAGGGCTTCATCCCGAAGGAAGAGCACTCTCCTTCCCGCCAGCTCCCGGGCTACCACCCTGCAGGGAGCAGGACACGGCACCCAAGAGGTGCCCAGAGCTTTGCAGAGCCGCCCCAGCCCACCAGCATCCTTGTTCCAGGCAAAATAAAGACATTTTGGTTGGCGGAGATTTAGGAAGAATCCTACGGCGCGATCAGATTTCTCCCTCCGAGCCGAGAGGCTGAAGACAGCTCTGTCTACAATAGCTCGCAGAGCAAACTATTACTGAGACCGAAGACCTAAAATGACCTTGGAGAAAGAAAAAAATTGTTATGGGAAGGGGAAAAAACCCCACCCCAAGTGGGTCTATTGTTAATAGTTGGCATCGTTATAAAGTTCACAACTGGTAACTTATTTAAAGATTATTTTTCTTCAGATTGCTTTGTGCAAATCTAACTCGAAAGGAATGGCATTCTTTCAGACCTCTATCAACATTTACGTTTGCAGTCATGAACAACCCCTAAACTTTTAATTGAGCAATAAAGACAATTGCAGAAGGCAGATCCAAATTCTGATAGGACTTTTTTAAAAGCAGATAAACATCCCCCGGTGGGATTTGCAGCCCAGGGCACTGATGAGCGGGAGCTGGGAAAAGCGCATTTCTCCAGGCACACCGAGGCGCAGAAGTGAACCAAACCAGTTCTTGGCTGTTCAAGCAGAGAGCAGGAAAGGAAAACAAAGTGCACAGCTCTGAAAATTAGATGAAGTTTTTCAATTTCTCCCAGTATTATTAATCTACAATACTGCCTTTTAGCACTGTTAACCAACATTGTGAGGTTTTTCAATACAATTTAACCTGGCACTGCTCCCGACAACTCAGGAACATCGACTTTTTCCCTGACTCCTATCGCAAGCTGGTTTGGTGTTGTTATTTCGACACATTAACGGGTGAGGACATACTGCAGCTCATTCGAACCAGCAAGGAGGCTTCTCCTTGCCTGCAAGGGCTGAGAAGTAACAGCGAGCCCTCAGCCACAGGGTCCCTGCAGGTCACAAACAGGCATCAGACCCCGGCATGGAACTTTCAATGTGGTGCATCCTCCGTCGTGAAAAACAAAACAAAAAAAGGATAAAAATCAAACAAGAGAGCATGGGACTATTTTAAATGTCAGTTTATCTCAGTTTTAAATATCAGTCTAATTCAATTTTAAATGTCAAGGCCTGATTCTCCTCCAATTCCCATTAAAATGGTGTCAGAGGAGGCGCAGCCAAGGTCCCTGCCTGGCTGCAGAGCCACAGGTTGCTCAGCCTTGCCCCACACAGGGGACGAGGGGCTCACCAGCCTCTGAACAATCCCAGCTTGCAAAGCCAGCCAGCACCAGCCGGGATCCCCCAGGCTGGGGAGGAAAAGGAGGTGTGTGGGTGCCTGGTGCAAACGGACGGAGCCCGTTGGCAGGACACCTCCGCTGACCCCAGCTGAAGATGCAGCCATGCAAGGACAAGGCTGCAGGACGGCACGTTGCTCCTGCGCACCGACTGCCGTGGTCCTTCATACCAAGTGAACTCTGATGACTCGCATGAACTCCCAGGAACATATGTTTGATAGCAACTCTGTATTTTTTGGTCAAGGTTTGTAGCAAAGGGATTTTTATAATAATATTTTACTGGCTGTAGCATGCATGTTATTATAGGGTTACGAACAAGATAGGAAACATATGTGTAGATATTATTTGCTGCAGAAGTTAAATTCCATCAATGACCACAGAAATATTTACATTTATAGTTTGTAATGAGAAACTGAATTATAATTATAGATTTGCAGAAGTGCAAGTACAATATCATCACAGCATTTGCAAAAAAAAAGGTAATCCCCAATATTAAAGCCCCCAGTCAATGTGCATCTTGACAATACAGGGACACCTCACTTCATAAAGCTTATCCAACATGTCCAGAATCCTTTTTTTTTTATGATCTAACTCATGCAAAAAAATTTAATAAAATTGTATTTGCTTTTCCAAAGGCATTGTGAGTGCACGCATGTGAAAGGATATATAGAGAATGTCTCAGAAAGGGGTAAAGATGTTAGGCTTCACCACAGAGAGGAGTGAGATGGGACCACGTCTACGGAGCAAAGACTGCAACATGAAGTCTGTGGGCCAGAGACATCAACAGCAATCAACACAGTCCTTTGGCTTATTGAAAGATGACATCTTCTTCTGCTGAGGAATTGGTGAAAGGGCCTGTGAAATGTGGTGGCAGAGGACACAGCAGGTAAGTCTGCAGAGGCTGGTCTCTCAGAAGGCCAAGGCAGGGGCAAGGCATGTCTGAGTGATGGGTCCCACTACAGTGACCATGCTCACCCCACGGCCAGTGTCCTTTCCCCTTGCTTGGGGACGATGTCAGGGGACACCGTGCTACCAGACCACCAAAAGTCCTCGCAGAGCTCATTACCCCTGAACCAGAGTGTCTCTGGGGAGCAATGTGTCATTGTTTTATCCAGATTCACCTCATTTTTAATCTGTTACCAAATGAGCAAATGTGATCCTGGCTTGACATCTCGTTGATTATGTCCACCCAGAATCCTGGTGTAAGGCCAGGAATTTTTCACATGTTGTCTCCAAAAGCTCCTATGGAGACAAATTTTGCTTCTCCAAAGGCCTGTCCAAAGCCCTCACAGTCAAGTTCAGAAAGTGGCTCCTACGATTCCAGCTGCCACACAAGAAGCTGATGTTTTATCGGGTAATTTCATCCTTCAAAAGAACATTTTAAATACACTTATGGACAGAGATATTTACTGTTAGGCTGACTGGTGGTTGGATAGCCAGGGGAGTTCATGAGTTCTGGTTGTCCATGGCTTTAGTCACATTCATCCAAGCTAGGAAGGTGCAAAGCCCCTCTGGGATTATCCACAGGGTCGAGGTGTTCTCAACGCCTCTCCCATCACCCAACAGATGTCTCCCAAACCACTTCAGAAAAATCCCAGCACGGATTCTTCTCAGAGGACCTGGGAGGCCTCATGCCAGCAAACCACAGTGCTACCCACACTTCCACAGCACTGCTGACCAAGTGATGATGCCTAAACCCAGGGTTTGACAGCCCAGGAGCTATTAGAAAGCTTTTCAGAAACACCGTTTTAATAAAGAGAGCTTACTTTTGAGTGCTTGGTCTAAGGGTATGGCAGCAAAACTAAGAATAACTAAAGTAAACTAATGCCTGAGCTCTACTAATGAGCAAAAAAATACTTCGGTATGGCTGTCTCCAACGTTGGATGATGACTTTTTATTGATTAGGTTGAACGGGATTGCTCTCTAATTATGTGAGCCACTGATGCTATAAAAATGTTAGGGAAAACTGGCAATTGGAGCTACATGGGAGGTTATTATACAAGCTTTTTAGCACTGGAGGACAGAATTTTCCTTTTAATCAATCATAATAATACGGTTTAAAGGACTAATTGAGCACAGTTCATTTTGCACACCCTTTTGCTGTGTTTGAGTGGCAGAGGAACCTTGTGTGGACCACCATGGCTGCTCCGTGAATTTTAACCGGCTAAATTTCTAATGCCCCGGCCACCTTCTTGAGTGGTGTTATCCTACACGCACTAGGCAAGAGCATTTTGAAAATGAGAACCTTAACAATTATATATAGGTATAGGTAGAATAAGCTGTCACACCTTCAATGAAGATAAGGGATTTGTACATGTACCTAAAATATTCATGCAGACTTTGGAATTTAAGCTTATGGCATAATAGCATTTGCACAATAATTCAATCTAATTGTGTAGGCAAGCTGTAAAACTGCTATATCTCTGATGGTTTACTGTGCGGAAAAAAAAAGGATGCTGTTAAACCTTCTTCGCTGACATCTAATGTTTCAGGTTTTTAAAAATATTGTATAAAGACGGAGATTTATTTCCTAAGATGTTTCATTAATGGTTGTGGCAGGCAGCTGGCCTGAGGTTTGACACACAATAAAATCCATGTCAAGAATATTAAAGATAGTGCAAAAGATAACTATGAATTTACATTCAAACAGGCTTTTGACAAAGCCATTGCAACAGGCTCCTAATCAGGTCTTGAGACCTAGCCTGCCCTCTCTTTAAACCCGTGATCTTGAAAAGGAGCTTTAAATTGGAAATTATTACACATTAAAACCTCAACATGGGCCAGATCGAAGCGGATCGATATCTTGCCGAGCACAATAAATCAGCCTGCTGCTCTGCGGTTACTGTTTGCTGAACATATTTAAATTTTCTTGTAACAAATTAATTCCAACATTTTCTCTTGATTGAATTAGGGCAAGTGTTGGAGCTGTCACAAGTATTTCACTGCTTCAGGGAGACAAATTGCTCGTCTGGACATGGGTAACAAGCCAAAGTGTTGAGTCCCTGATAATCTTTCCACTAATTCTCCATTACAGCAAAATGAAGCCATAAATCACCGTGACAGCTGATCGATGCAAACATTGTTTCCGCCATGATTGCCAGCGCTCCCCGCGGACTCACTGTCCGCTTACAATTCGCCGAAATTACTCCCCGGGCAGCCTCCCCAGGAGCTCGGCGAGCCTCGCACCAAAGGCGCTCCTGTCACAGAAGTAACCATCTCATTTCGGGTCTCAAGCCCGCTCGCCAAATAACAAATATTAATCACAACGCCTTATTTAGCTACTGGCCAGGTAATCTTTTAAAGCTAAGAAGCGTTCCTCCGGTAATCATTCTTTCAGAAAAAAAAAAAAAGAAAGAAATTTAAAAACTCCTGTTGTATAAAATATATTCGTGGGCATGTAACGATGTCAGGCTCCAGCCCTGTCGCTTCCTCTTAACTAACTAGTGGCAACTTGGATGAAATTACTTGACCCTTTATCGAGTTCTGCTAATGTCTTCTAAAAAAGAAATTAAACCACCCCACAGCTTGCCCTATGGCAGCTCTCCGCGCACATTTAATTCCAGGAAAGATGTATTAAGTAGTTCTGCGCAGAACTAATTCACCGGCTGCACCCGCCATCCGCCTGCATAATGCCACGGCATTCCCGGCTCCGACCGGTGCCCAGCCGGCTGAGATACCCGCCAACAAGCAGCAAAGCCTGGAAAAGTGGCTGTGTGGGTCAGCAGCTCCAATCCAGAGGGGGAAACCCTAACTGAGACAGGAGGCGATGCTGAACTGCAAGGAGGGGGTGTCATTCAGATACCATTTCATCACCAGCCAAGGATGCGGCGAGGAGGAAAGATGGAGTAGGAGCTCATAGGAAAAGCCTCGTTCCCATGCAACATGTTTGCATAGCTGAGATAATGTAATAAAAAGGATAAAAATAATGTAGAAGTGGTTCCAGGAAAGCTGGAGATTTACTGCACGGAATGCTTTCCCCGTGCGCATGGGCTGTAGCTCTGCACGTCTGGAAAGGCGAAGTGTGGCAGAGAGTGGCCTGAGGACCTCCAGCCCAGGGCCACTCGGTGTGGGGCAATGCTGTGTGCCCCCCAGCATGGCTGAGCGTGGTCGTGCCTCTGCACCACGCCAAATTGGATGTCACAGCCCACAACTGTCACAGCCAGACAGGCAACCTTGCCGCTCCCAGCCCGCTCCCACCACAGGAGCAGGGGTTTCCCCAAAACCTCCTTCGGGGACACTCTCTGGGCACAGCAGCTCCTCATGGAGAAGAGCAGGAGGAGACTCCGTGAGCAGTGCTGGGACCTCGGGGATGTGAGCAAAGTACGGAAGTGTCTCAGATGTCAGGACCGAGATGTTCCCACTCCTGCTGCTGCCTGGCCGAGAGAGGTGACTGGTGTGCGGCGGTGCCAAAGCGTCCGACAAGATCCCTGCCAGTGAGTAACACGATATTTCAAAATATTAAGGCACTGGAACTGGATTATTTTAAATATGCAATTATGCTGTGTTATCAGGTCTAGAAGTCCTTTGTGACAATCCGAAAAGGCACAGCTTTCCACTTCCAAAGCCCAGTCAAGAGGAAAAGACAGAAAGTGGGTAACAAACCCTATTTCCTCAAGTAAATATAACGTGCTTCGTAATGTCAACATTGCAGTCTCGCCGTTCTACATCAACATGCAAAAAACCCCAGTATGCATTATAAGAAATTACATGGAGGTGTTTTGCCATCACCTATATGCCAGAAAAGCCCCTTCCAAAAGCACGTGCTCACCCGTAGCTAAAGCTCATCCCCCAAAATGCTTGCGATTGCCCCAGCTCCCCCTCCACGCAGCTGTGCCAAGGATCTGGGGAGTTCATCGCAGTATTGGATGCGAAGGGTAAAATGGGTAAAATGCATCCATCAATGTCCCTCTCCAAGTAGTTCTCAACCGATCACAAGTTGAGATCAATGAGTGATCGTTAGGGAGGAGGGAGAGATGTTGGAGGTGACCAGAGACAGATAAAAGAATAACAACCCCCTGTGCTGGCTTGGATATGATGGGTCATGTAATTTAAGGACAGCTTTAAAAAAAACTTACTACTCCTGCATCATTCCCTTATTTCAGACTTTTCTATGCTACAAGTTCTGCTTTGGAAACACGTATTATAATTGAATTACACTTAATTGAGATGCACTTAATTGAGACTAATTGAAATTCCACCGACACTACCAAAGCAGTAAATTAAAAAGGAGGGAAAAAGATCAGAAAGGATGTTTTCCCAACATTGCTAAACTTCAACTTGTTTTGCTGTTGCAAACTGGAGCTCTGGTAATAGAAAGTCTTGTGCTTTTGCAATAATTATGCATTTTCATATATTGTTTCTAAGGAGAATCTATTATTTACAAAGAAACAACCCTAAAAAAAAGACAGTCAAAGCCATTAAGATGTTTTCACTGATGCACCGCACGTAAATCTGATTTATGTTGGTTTAAACACTTAAGAAATCCCCGAAATAACTTCATTTATTATTTTATTGCCTGATTAATGGTTCAGAGGAACTGATTTGTAGCTGAAGTTTTACCGAATGCAAAATTAAAATAATAGCCTTTTGTAAAAATGTTCTGTATTTGTTCAATTATGTGTTTAAAAGGGAAACAAATATAAAAACTTCAATAAATATGTTTTCCTCCAAGAAATGACATACTGTGGGTTTTCTGTTATTGTTGGGTTTGATGTTTTTGCCTCTAAGGAGGTCAGCAATATGGAAACATAAAGGCCAATTTAATTTGTGCATCTGTGGCTGCCAAGTATTTTAATTCCGACAGCTGTGACTGAAGAGTTAATATTTTACTTGTCAAAATCCAAAAGAAGGCCAGTGAATCACTCTAATTCTCATTAAGAGGCTTCCCCCCAGTAGCACCCTAATTCAAAATAATGAAAGTAGAGACTGAGTGCGATTCTAATACCAGTTGAGACCTATCTTTTAATATTTCTCTGGTGATGGATTAGGGATCGGGGAAATTCATCTCAGATCATAGAGCCTAATTTAATAAGGGATCATTCCAAGAGTATTGCATTTTATAATAATGTCATTTAATGTGTCGTCTTCCATTTTTACTGTCCCATATGTATGCTTACATGATGGTGCCATAGGGATAAACTTTTAAAGAACCAGTATCATTTTTTGTCCTAGGTTCTTCTTAACGAGGAAGTTTATCAATGATATGGTCTATTAGCGAGCTATTATAATTGCGGAACAGTTGAAAAAACCAGTGGGAGCCAAGAGAAGGGTTACACAAACAACACTTTCAAACCCTGGAGTGAAGGGAAAGGAAGAACATTTAAAAGTAGGTTAAAATCCGATTTTAGTGTCTAATACAATAGTGCCGTAACATGAAAAATGTGGTAACCTAATTGTTTGAAACACGAGATAATAAAATCATTTTCCCCTGTAACAACACCTACATTCAACATTTTCCACTTGCTTGTTTGGTGTATTCCTGTGATTATTTAGGTGGGTTTAATTGCTTGTTTGGGTTTTTTATGGCTATTTTCCAATGTTCTTTTCCCCAAAAGCACAGTGATTTGCCATTCTGTGAGGGCAGCAAATTGTCAACAACCTACATCATGGATTGGACTTTATTGTTGTGTATTAATATTTGGCCTGAGTTTAACCAGTTATGTTATTTGTGTGTCTTGGCATTGCACTGAAGGTGAAATTCTTGGTGATTCCTACAACACCTAAGCTACTCAAGGTCAAGAAATAACCCAACCACCTAAACGTCAATATATTGTTATTGGCTACAGGTTGTGTAGCTGCAGCCTGAGCTTTGCGTAATCACACTTCTATCGCACACGGCCTTTAGGAAAAATGGTGTTATAATGAGAATTTTTGTTCCAAATACATTCATGTGACTAAGCCTTTATTTTCAGGTAACAGCTCAGCGGCTTCACGGCAAGGTTTGACAGAATTAGATCAAATTCAGACAGCCCAAATAGGAACCAGTTGAGTAATAACCTGTTGTAAACAATAATCTAATTACAGGAGTTTTTCCAGCATTGAAATGTGTCATTTGAAGGGGAACAAAATTAATACAAAATGAGGTTTTTCGTATTTTCTCTTTTCTCCTGTGTATTTTCCCAGGGTTGTTGTGTTTTGTTTTGTTTTTTTTCTTTAGAACATTGTAACTCATGGTATTTCTTGCACTTTTCCTCATATGACTCAATTTATTACTATTATTGAAAATATTCTTTCTTGGTATTTCTTTTGATTTTCTTCTTTTCTTCTTTGCATTTTAAGTCCCCATTTTTCTGCTGACTTTTTATTCTCTTCCATTTCCTGTTCCTTCCATTTTATTGTATTCTCCTCAAGTCAGTTGTTTCATTTTCAGGTTTAATTTCTGAGTCTTACCGTTGGTTAGTTTGTAAATCCCTCTTTACAAGTTGGAAAAGTTTCATCTAGATGTTATAGCTTGGATTTTTTTTCCTCACCATGTTGTCTTTTTGTGTGTTAGTGTGTTGTTTGTTAAACTTGTTCCTTTTGATTAAATATCAGAAGTTTTTCCTCCAGTAGGAATGTTACATATGTACACGTCTGGCATCTGGAACTGCTTTAGGGACTCACTCAGTTTGTGAGCAGAAAATTCTAACTGTTTTAAATCAGAAAAAAAATGTGTCTGGTTGTATCTAAAATAATTAGAAATTACTAGTTTGTACTAAAGAATTAGAAACAAGTAAAAAAAAGTTAAAGAAACGGGTTTTGAGGACTATTTTTTAATGAGCGTTGCCTGTGGAAGTGACCTTTTTCAATTTCCACCACTTGTTTTTCCCACATCACCTCCATTACAAATAAGGAAAAGGAAAAAGGGGGTGAGAGTCATTGGCAGTTAATGCAGGCTGTGTCCAGGGTCATGTGCATTTTTAATGTTTTCCTGGTTTTAAGGTATAATTGATTGTTCCTGTCCTTACTTGCACTTACTTACTTGTGTAAGTACCTAGCACAACCGTACTGGTTTGGTGCAGTGATTATGAGGTGCAGGCACCAACCTCCTGCAAACCTGGGGTGTATTACAAGCCCAGGGAAAGAAAGGAGTGTGCGTGGTTAGGGAAGGAGGCTGAATGTCACAATTCCTGGGCACTGTTTGGAGCTCACCTCTGGCCATGAGCTGGGAGGCTCCTCCTCGGGCAGTACTCAGCTGCTTTGACCTTGTTATTCACAGCTAGGAAAGTTAAACTAGTACCAACCCAGTGCCGTCTATAACTGGTTAACCTGGGCCAAATCCAGCTTGCTAAGCTGCTGATTATAAACCCAACCAAAACGTGGTATAAATACCCTATCTCAGTGGGAAAAACTGGCAATAGTTGGAAAATGGGTCCCAGTCAGACAGATATAAGACAAAAGTATCATCAGAAAGTTAACTCTCTGCCAACAAATATAAATAAAGGAATGTTTCCAAATGCTGTCATTTCTTTTTATGTGTTCCTTCATTCCCCCTTGCCTCTGTCTTTTTCCCATCCACAAGTCCATCCATAAATGTCCCTCCCACCACCTTCTCCTCATGCTATTATATTTGACGTATCTGCTTCTCATCACCGAGCTTAGCCGCAGAGGCTAGCTGAACTCCTAATTATAGACTCCTAGACCATCTTGTCGTAGAAATATCTTCAAGAAGACAATTTAGGAAGAAGCTTTCCATGATGTTTTCACCTTAGGCTTTCTTTTTTGCCTTATCAGACCCTGACTATACCTGCCAGGGAACCCAGCTTGGCACCACCACGGCCCAGAGCTATTTGTATGGGTGCGAGCTTGCATCCACACTGGGACATTCCCTTACAGTTTGTCACGTAGTGGTACAGCTCATGGTTTTCCTTTTGTTTCTTTGTTACCTTAAATTAATCAGAATTCAGTTTTAATCTAGGAATTCACAGTCAGTTCACTATAAGAATTTGATAATCAATACTTAGGATAATATAATTGTGCATTTAAGTCCTAAGGCATTTTTCTTTAGCTGTCTGGACAGGTATAAATCAGTCAGAAAAAAAAACCCACCAGGCTGCCACAGCAAATATTCTTTATTACAATACAAAACTGATTTTCAACAAATAAAATATGCTGTTGTGGTCAGTATTCCCACAGATATCTGTGTCTGCTAAAGCATTTGCAGACAGCAGGCACAGGAAAAGAGAAACACCCGCTGAAGTACATGTTTTAAAGATCAACCCGATATTACTACACAAAAACTGTCAATAATTTGCTCTATTCTCATTGGAGTGTAAAAACAACATCAGCTAAAAGCGACCACATAACAGTCATCCATAAGAAGCTGGGGCTGGGGGTTTTCTGGCAGCCCAATTTTTTTTAATCCAAATAATAAATCCTATTAAAATGTTGATAAAAGTGATCACACAAATATAACCAGATTAGTCAACCTTTTCTCTCTGACACTGAACTAATATTTTTCACTCTAAAGATACTTTATCAAATATCATTAACTTTACACCAAACATGCCAAGTCTCTAACCAGTGGGGAGCGTCTCAAGAACTCCAGATAAATTTGATCCGGTTTAGGAACACAGCCGGCTCTTGCAGTCCTTCTACATGATAAATTCCAGCCCTGCCAGGATTTACATGCACAATCCATGTTAACTTTTGTTTCTTTATGAATCATAGAATCACAGAATGGTTTGGGTTGGGAGGGACCTTAATGATCAGCCAGTTCCAACCCCCCTGCCATGGGCAGGGACACCTTCCACTAGAAGGTGAACCTCATGGCTTCCTCCCAGGTTGGGAAAACTGACGGGGAAGGTCAATGGGTGTAGGTAGCGAACACTTTGGACACATGGAAGCTCTCTGCCCTCTTCCATAAGAGGAGGAGGTAGAGCGAGGCAGGCTGGGACGCAGGCACACGCTGGGATGTGTGCTGCACAGCCAGCTCTGCATGCCCTCTCCTCGCCAGTCAGCAAAAAGCCACTCCAGCGCTAGGCCTCAGCACATCGTCTCAGTCGGAAACCCTCTTTAAATCGGTTTTAACGGGGTCTGTTTCGTTGCCCTACACTTGGAGTACAAAATAAAGACATTGAAAAATGACTAATTCAAGAATGTTTTCCCCTCTGAAAACCCAATTTCAGCCCACAAAGGCAGTGTGGGCTGCGAGGCCCCGGGAGACAGGGGCGCTCAGTGATTATCTGGCTGCGGAGCTGCATGCAAACACACACTATTTAAATACCCAGGAAGGCAGTTTTCACAGCTCCCTACTTACAGCCAGATTGACTTTCATATGTAAACTGGAATTCAGCTTCTTCCTATACAAAGAAATGTATATGGGTTTGTACACAAAGAAATGTTAAAATAACAGTTTATTTTGGGTACTGAATGACTTTTCTGAGAACTTAGATGTAAGTTGTTACCTTTAGATTTAAATTTTCTTTAAAATGGATCTCAGAAATAAAGAACTTCTACTTTGTGAAGTTACATTTATGCCAACTGATCTCAGCCGCAGAGGGGACTGGCTCATGAGGCTTCCCGTTTAGTCACGACCCATTGAAATATTATCCCCATGTCGCAAATGAGGGAAGACAGTTACAATTAAATGATATTTTGCATTAATTGTATTTAAAGAATAGCAGTTTGCTGATAGCCAGCGCGAGATTGGCTATTCACATGTCTCTGCACAAAATCTGGTGGAGGGAAATAGTATTACTTAAAGCTGAAGAGTTTGTCCTTCTTTTGGTGACTGCACATACTCTTCCCAGCAAGGAAACCCACCGTCCTCATACCAAGAATTACTGCTTGCTGCAGGTACAAGGCCAGAAGGCTGTTTAGTGAGGAGGGTGACTATCCCCATGCCCTTCACCTGCGGGTGCTCCCTCCTGACCGTACAGGGAGCTTCCAGCTCCCCTGAAGGCATTTTGGGTCCCCTGCCACTGGGAATTATGGAGACGATGGCCATTAATGGATGATGGATTAATGGAACTCAGAAAATTTGATTTCCTGGTTATAGTCTACAATTCTGGTTTTTCTGTAGGGGCATCAATGTGCACGGGATAACGATATTTCGAGGGCCAAATGGTGGATATTCCCTGCCACCTTTTCCCTCCTGAATTAATCCGGCTGCGAGAGCAGATCTGGCCAGAGGGGAAGTACTGTTAGCCTATGTTTCATAAACTTACTGTCCAGGCTCCTTCGGTTTGTTTAATTTAGGAAAATAAATTGATGAGTGGTTAAAGTGTTCCATGAATACATCAGTGTTTATTTACCACCGATGCACCAAGTCCAGTTTCCCTGAACAGGCAGCCAACTGACCAGGAAACATTCCTCTTCTTGTCCACAGCTCCCACCCTCTCTCGGCAGTCACAACAAACAAACCCAGCTTCTCCCTGGCGTCATATTCTGCTCCGGGGGCTTTGCCCCCTCTCCCTGCTCCCCTCTGCTTCTGTCCTGCTTTCCCCACAACACTGTCGCACAGGGACACGGCGCAGCGCCCAGACCTTTCCTCTGAGCCTGTCACCACGCCACTAGGATGCTCTCCACCCACACGCTCCTCATCTGTGACTCATCTCGGTTTCTGCCTACATTTAGGGAATGGCTTCCACTGTTCTGGCCATCTCGTTACAGACGGAAGCTCAATTCTTTCCCATGCCCATCTGCAGCGAAGCTCAGTTATTGCATCCACCACCTTCACTACCACGGGGCTGGATGCGATCACTGCACAACGCACATGCAGGTTCCTAGATATAAGATCGCTTTATAGAATTAACTAATTTTGCTGTTGCCTGGAAGTTGTAATTCAGGGGTCAATGGTAGTTTGCTTCAAAGAGGTGTTTTCAGTTTATTTATTTGTCTGATCTAGTCTAGTTTTATGGAGAATCAATACTTTTCACATTAGTACTTGTGACCACTTGAAAATAAGCAGTATTACAAGCTCGTTGCTTCCCTGCTGGAGCTGGAGCTGTATTTAATAATTTTATACATTTTTAATGTGAGTCTGTTCTAAAGCCTGTCTACATTGGATGCCTTCCTTGGTGTCCCAGGGCAAATCGTTGGTCGTATTGAGTATGAGACTTGCAACGGACATTTGGTCTTAACTTGTTTAGTGATAAGAACAACACTCAGGCACTGGCCAAGAGCCCTGGGCTATAATCTTCTCAGATCTTTTAAGCTAAACAAGGTTGTGCCTACCCAATAGTTGTAAAGAAGAAATCAAGGAAAAATGCAATTTGTGGACAATGCATTTCTGGGCACAAAACTGATTTATTTTTTCATTTGCATTTTGCAGAACCTTTTCTGGAAAGCCTGGCTTGGGGCCTTCCTTCCAGCCTCCTCCAGGAGACACAGCTGTGTCTCTGGTAGTAAAAGCTGCAAAGCCTTGCTTCAGAGGTTTCCCTTGCACCAAAGATCTGCCACAACCAACCTGGCAAACAGCAAGACTTCAGGCTCCAGCTGCCGGAGAGGTCTATTCCCACCCTGCTCTGACCTCACAGAGAGATATCCTGGAACCACTATAACCTGGTTGGACAAACTGAATTAACAAATGTACCATCTTGCTGTATTTTCCCGGTGTTACTGTCCAGGGATGCTTGTCAGTGCACAGGATTTTGCCTCCTAAGGACACACAGTGAATAGGTTTTTTTTCCCAAGTCTCCTGACTGTCGCCAGGGAGTTCTCATCTTCCCAGGCAAATGATGCTGTGAGCAGCAACCCTGTCAGTGGAAGAGAACAGGAAAGCACCGGCAGCTGCAGGCAGCAGCTTAAGGTCTGAGATAGGAGAGTGCTCACCGCAGCCCTCACGCTCTGCACAGACCTGGCTTAGCTGGAAAACGTACTCAGCCCCTCAGTGCATCTTGTCTCCTTTCCAACAAGGCAGAGAATGAAATCTGTAAGGGAGGGGAAGATGACAGGGGAGTAGTAATGCTCACATGCCTCAGGGAGGGAGGGATGGAGAGGAGTGAGCCCCTATGCTGTCCACCCCACCTGCAGCCTCATCCTTGACCTCCCCAGCCACAGCCCATCAGGCTGGGTCCCCCCCGCCTTCTCCATCAGCCTCTGCCAAGATGGAGATGCTCACGCTGCCATCCCTCCCAGGCACGGGTTGTCAAGGCTCCTGCTTGAAGCAAAAGCCTGTCTCGCTCCATCAGCAATGAGGCTGATGCCTGCTGCTGTCTCCTGCCGCTTTCTAGGCAGGTGTGAGCAGCAGCAAGGCTCTCGGTAGGGCAGGAGAAAGGACACCCATGGCTCACAGCCCTTGGGTTTTCAAGAGAAGAGCTCACTTGCAACAGTGGGGCACCCAAACCGCACCTTTCATCGGTGCAAAACTCCTTCATGTCACCCCGGCAGAGGCAGCTGAGGCAGTCCCAGGGATTTTGAGGGGTTTTTACATAGTTGATGTGATGTCAGGTGCACTCAAGACCTTTTTGCGGGGTTTTATTTTGCCTCACTAAACCCAGCCATGCCTCTCGCTGTTCTCTAGCCACCCTCAGATCAGCTCCCTGTCCCAACGGCATTTTAAATGGGCTTGAGGCTGTGTTGAGGAGAAAGGACGGCCAGTGGAGAGAAACGAGGACACAAACAAACATCTTTGGAGGGCTGGGGTAAGGAGCACAGACAAGGCTTTCAGGAAAAGGCAAATGCCATGGGAAGACATCATTCAGACCGGTGGGCAAGAGGAGATGTGGAGCAAGAGACCGATGGCGTTTCACAGAGAGACTGGAATAACATGAGAGACACTGGCAGAGACACAGAAGTCAGCATGGAGATGGGAAAATCACATGCAGAACCAGTGACAAGTTGGGAATGGTTATGTGAGGTACTAGATGGAGATGTCTCGTCTGTGTTGCAACTCCTCTCAAGACACCCAGAGATGAGGGGTGGGGAAGATCTCGAGTCAGGTTATGTTAAGCCCATCCACTGTTATTTATATGAGCTGGGGGATTTTAAAATTTCAAAACTCACCAAAATTTATCATGAACTTCCCGGACACCTGCCCCAGGCGCAGTGGTGGCCGAGGAACTTGGAGGATGGTAAATGTGGCTATAGAGTTTGGTGTGGATATTTTTTTCAGCTTTTTAACTTTGAGGAAATAAGCAATGTGTGGAGAAGAGAATGAATACTTTTTAAACAAAAGGCTCTTTCCCAAGCGCCAGGTATGCACTGCTGAAGTCAGTCGAAGTACAGGATCCATCATCCAGACCTGCGTGCAAGAAGACTGCGACACAGGAACAGCAGTGGTACTGCCTGTGGAGACAGTTGAGGCAAGAAGAAGCCAGTGAAGATTTGAGAACAGCTTTCAGAATTCCTCTAAGTTTTTGCAAATTCAATTCCTTATTTAAATTATAACTGTCCCAATTTTACAGCTGTTAAAATATGAAAGGGCAAGCATTTTTAAACATAAACGGCATTTTTTATTACCAACGGCAGAACTAAGATTCTTCTTTCTGACCCAGCTACTATCCTGGCATGCCTGAGCCCCTAACATTAATCTACGTATCTGCAAGCTATTGCTTCAAGCTTTCTGAAATTAGACAAGACCAAATTTGCCTTTTCCTTATTGACAACACTCTAAGCAGGCTGACCCGCCTCGTTTCCCTGTGGTAATGAACGACGAGTGTATGAGCACACAGGAAATAGTTAAAAACAAATGTAACTCCTGGCTAATGTTAATTTGTATTTTTCTGAAAACTAAGTGGGACACTTATAAAACTCATGCAAAAGCTTGAAAAAAATCTTAAGTGGATTCACACTTTAAATGGCCATAAAGACAAATTCCTCATAGGAAGACATCATACGTAACTTATCCTGACCTTGGACATAACTTGGCTAATAACAATTGTTTTGCATTATATATGTTCCATTTATAACAGAAGGCTTAATTCATCTTTCTCCAGGAACAGAACAGCAGGCTGACACTCTGTAAATCCTGCCCTTCCATTGTTTAACTGAGAAGTCTCAGTGCAGATGTTATGAAAGAAAGCTCGGAGAGAAAATGCACAGGCATTTCCCCGGCCCATGAAAATAAGTTCTTGATTACAAGCAAAAATGCGTCCATTAGAAATTAATCTAAACTAATTACATCTGAACATAAAATAATTTATGAATTGCCAATGTTTACCTTTCCTTTAGAAATATTACTGTGGTTAAATTACACTTGAAATCCATACAAAATCCTTTACCTAGGTAGGAAAATATTGTAAACTATTTCTGTAATTAAACTGATTACATAGGTACAAATTTTCATCATCTGCTTCATATTATAAAGCTGTTTGCTAGCTGCATGAAACAAGGACAAACCCCACAAATGGTCACAGCTTTTCCTGATGCAATGAGTGTGAGACAGAGCTACCGCTGTTTACACCAGGTAAGAATCTGGCCTTTAAATCCAACAGATCCTACCCGGGAATCCTCTCCCGCAGCCTCGCACATGCAGCCGTGTAAGAATAACCAAAATCCCATCTGTGGGGAATGGACAAGGAGAAAAAGTATCCAAAAAATTACCAGAAACTATATGGATTACTTAGCGTCCCTTGCCATTGTAAGGATGAACATTGTAGCAACGGTGTTCCTTTAAATTAATGGCTCTCCAAGTAATGATGATAATCCAAACCAGATAGTTAAGATGTATCAAACCCAGTTAATTCATTAGCCTATTGTTTCCTTTTTCTTATAGGTTCTGTGCTGTGGTCTTCACCCAAGCAGAATTTCTGCTGCAGTCAACAAAGCCAATGGAAACACATCTGACTGCTGCTGCACCGGGACAGCGGGGGCATTTACATGTGGTTTCCATTGTCCTGCATTTAACCTCTCAGAGATACTTTGGGGGGATACTTTATTTACATTTTCTTTAACAAAGAATATGTTTACCTTCTTCCTAAAGATTACCACATGTCAAAACACTTTCAAATCTAAATATTTCATAGAAGAGAATCTGCATAATAAATAATGTATACACGTTAAGTGAAGGAATGGCGTAGAAGATGTTCTGAGTATCCACAGCTATTTTGTAACGGGCTACAGGCACTATCTTAATTTTCAGCAGATTACTAATTTTGGTAAGTGCTAGCCAAGTTTCCACTGCTTAAATATTTACTCGAAGGACAGCTAAGAGATTTGTAAGCGCATTGTTGTTAATACTAACAGTTTGCACGCTGCCGTCTCTGCCATGGGATGATGCTAGGGGTTAAAGCACCCTACGAACCTCCGGCACACTGAGAGATCGCTGGTGCCAGAAAAGATATTTTACCGCTATGCTAAAATACCCTCCAAGAAACGTTGTTGCATCTCTTTCCGGATGCATCCAAAACTCACATTTTTTTTAATAACATGGCCAATTTTTACTTTTCAAACCCTTCCTCTAGTGTGTTCAAATATGGGTTAACTCCACCATCTTGTATAAGCTGCATCTGGTGTTCTCATCAGCAGCAACTGGCTGGCCATGTTTTCCTCCCGTAAGCAAATAAAATAGTGGGTCTAGTTTGTTCTTAGGGAAATAGGAAGGCGGCAGCGGCCACCTAACTGGGGAGTGACAAAATGTTTCCGCTGTTACCGAGCATGCAGAGCATGTTAACCTCTTGCCGGGGCATGCAACCACGGCAGCGAAGGTGCTCGTCCAACTGAAGAATTAAAATCCTCAGCTTTGGCAGAGCGTGGGAACGTGAAGTCAATATGACCCCACAGCCACTGAGTCAGCACGTAACATGTCACCGCGGTACGGGATCGCGTTATGCCAACCCAGGAAGCCAGAAAGCTCGAGTGATAGGACAGATGCAGGGGACACTGTTGAGGTGTGCATTCACAGCAGGGACGGTTGGAGGGAAACAATCAGCTTGTCAACCGGACAGAAGCGACTGTTGACTAGCTTGTGTCTGCTTGCTGCCTTCTCCAGGAGGTGCAGAATCAAGGGTGACATTTTCAAAGAGAAAACACCCAGGCACCAGCACCGGCAGGGAGAGGGGGAAGCACAGGCACCAGCTGATGGGGCCCACAGCCACCGGCTGCACAGACTGTTAAGGACCTGTAGATGCAGGATCACGGTGGGAATCCTGAGCGAGGAGCTCCAAAACTAGTCTGGAACGCAGGGAATGTCAGCCAGAACAGTGATGCATTTCCTTAATGCATTATTAAAACTGTTATCTTTCTTCTCTGAAATAAAGTGAGGAAGATGTTGGTACAAGACTACACTGCTCTGGCACGGTGTTTTCCCAACCACAGGCTTATATCCTCGGTGGTTTCGGGGTGGTGATAAGGTCAAACTGCCCCCTGTTTGGAGCACTGGCCCACGCTGGGTGCATTTTCTACCTCCCCATTTCACAATTCTCTCAGCAATTTTCCCTGGCTGACTTTTACCTGTGTAAAAGGAGACCCTTGATACCACATCAGTATTTAATGAACAGCGCGTCTGACGTGCAAAGGCCATAAAGCCTTTGTTACGAAGGAAAACCTTCTCAAACATCTCTCATAGCTGCAGTATTAAAAAAGTTCAACACAGAGAAAAGGAGGAGTGCGTAGATGGGCCTGTAAAACATGACGCAAATCATCTCCTCTGCATACGTATTTTTTTCCATTACCATATAGAAAGAGCTAAGAACTTGGGGCCAGGGTGACAGAAAAAGGGACAGCAGAATCCAAATTACCTATTTTCTGAGACCATCAAAGGTTTGCTCCGTTAGCTACCGGAGCAGTTTTTCCTTTTACATTCCTCCAGCTTTCCTTCCCTCTCTAGGAAAAGTTAAGGCTCTCATATGAGTGCAAAACATTATTGCTGAAAAGGAGGCTGCCTTCTGCAACGCAAACCAAGAGCCGTGTGTCGGCACAGCGTCGGTACGTGCAACGCGGGGGGTGACATCGCACACGAATGCTACGGTGGGTCCCTGCAAACACTGCGGGCAGGAGCAGCCTGCGCTCGCAGCCCTTGCCTCCTAGCAGGCAGCTGCCTGCAGCCGGGTGGAACGGCGATCAGCACGCCTTCATAGGCACTGGTGAGGAAAAGGCAAAAATCAGCCTCGAACTGGGGAGGGGACGGGTTTGTGTTGCTCGTGACTTTTCTTTGTCAGAAGGCTCGCTGTCATCACGCCCCCGAGGATGGGCACTGAGGGCTCAGCTGGTTTGTCAGTCAGATATTTAGGTCTTGCCCGCTCAGCAAAATAGGTGATGACTGGCAAAACAGTGTAAATGCATCCCAAAAGCCAACCCCGTAAATGCTCTGCAGCCGGACTAGCAGGATGCACGGTGTAGAAAACATGGAGAATTTCCCTCATTCACACTAACTTAATTGCCTAAAGAACATCTGGAGAGAAGACTGACCGCCTGAGTAGTGACGGCTCACATCCCCGAGAACGCTTACTGCACCACCAAAACCAGGGGCACTTGTAGCTTAAACAGAGGAAAGGAGCCCCATTTTCCCACTTCTTTCAGAACTTTGTTGCCCATCTTAAAAATCGCAAAAGTGATACAGATCTGCTTCTGTTATTTTTTAAACAGATGTAGTAGATGACCTTTAAGGTGCACTTTCACCGGCTGGTACTTCCCAATAAGGATGAACAGGCTCAGGAATTGTGAGAAACTGAGAATTCAAGGGAACAACCACAAAATTGGACAAGTATCAGTATTTACTGGGCAGGAGTTAGTACAGCGTGTACTGTTACACAAAAGACATTATTTGTTCCTTGAGTATTCAGCCACAGCTCACTCCCCGGCCCGCTGTGCTCGCAAGGACACGCTGCTGGTGCGCAGAACCATCGCCTGGGCATCACAGCGGCTCAAGTGCTCTCCGGTGCTGCTTCTCGGAAAGGCACATTCAAGCGCAGGCGTTAAGAGCTTTGCCTGGAATAAAGATGAGCTGCTAATAAACAATGTAAGATGTATCAATTTTATGCACAGTATTTAGTACATTTTCATGTGCTTTTATGCACTGGACAAAAAAAAAGGTGTTTTCTTTTTCTTTCCCCTTTGCAGAGTTCTTGTGCGGAGCACTGAAATCTGGGGCAGGAGTTAGCGCAGCGGTGTTGGGAGTTTTCTGTAAGACATCTGGCTGCCATCGCACTTCACTGCTCACCTAACATCGCGTTGCTGCAGAGAGCGAACACAATGTGGAAACCGCGACTTCACCGAGTAAGAATCTGTCTGAGTTCCTGCGGCGAACATGCGAGCGGCTCTGCGAGGGCAGAAACAGGTGTTTACTCCTCCCTATGTGATTTATTTGATCTCTTCTCTAAATCCCCTTCTCGGGCCAGTACATCTCCATGTGAATCCCGTGCTAAAATTTTATCTGCGGAAAGCACTTATTGTCTGTGCACTGGCCGGCTCATGAAATATCCATAATTAAATTTCATGAAACCTATGGGGTTTTATACAGGTTCAGACACTCTAAGAAATAAAATAGAAACAGAAGAGTTCTGGCCAACTTCTGTCGGCCTACAGACTTTCTAGGTATTCCAGACCAAGGAAACCAGGAATGTAAGTATTCCTGTCCAAAAAGATCCCATTAAGACTATTTTATTTTAATCACAGCTGCTAAAAAATACACAGCTCTCTTGCACCATCCAATCATCTCTCCCTGTTCAGATGAAAGTACATTTTTCACGGTTTTTATCACAATCATCTTGAAGACAGACAAGCCAATATCTGAGCATATTGTAAAGATTCGGGATTCACACTGGACGGATCTGTCATGCTTTACGTTACCTACACCATTAAGACCGTTAGGCAACTACTGAAACTGGTTGTATTTTAAACAGAGCAGGTAAGACGTGACAAGTTTATTTGGAACAGACTGGGAATAGTCGAGGCTGCGCTCGGGATGCGAACCGCGGGGCTGCAGCATTAGCTGCTCGCGCACATATTAATTAACTTCTTTATTCAGGGATCAATCGACACCAGCGCTAGTTTTATTGACTTTATAATTAGCAGTATCTTACTTTTGCTGGAATAAAGCCGTTTTACCTAACATAAAATCTATCATTTTCCGCCCGTTATTAGCATATAAACGCCCGAGGTGATTTTGCTCTCGCTCCGCGCAGCCCTCCCCGGGGGGGGCACTGTCCCTGCCCCC
>NW_010257672.1:0-2501 GCF_000690775.1 Eurypyga helias
CGCGTGTGTATGCGCGCACAGGCAGCGCTACAGCCAGAGGTGCATCTGTTGTACTCTGCAGATTCCCATGGAGTGTCCGCACGTTTCGGCACGCAAATGCCAGAGGCACCCGAATGCGCGATTCCCGCACATCGGGGGCTTTCAGGATTTTTTTGGGGTGATGCTGGACGGGGAGGGGATCCTGCGTAAAAAAAAGGACGACCCACCCTCCCGGAAAGCGCCCACCTCCCCGGTCCCCCGTGCCGTCCCTGGGGCTGGGGAAGGATCCTCCCAGCCATGCACTCGGCCCTCGCCTGCGCGCAGCTCCCGCGCAAGTAGCCAGCGCGTCCGCGGAGCAGCTGCGGTGCATCTAGCTCCCACCGGACTCCCAGGGCTGTTCTGCCAGGGAACATATAATTTTGCTTTCTACAAAGTGTATTTCTCCTCTTTATTCACCCCTGGTTTAATATCCCTGCAGACAAACACCTCTTTAATAAATAAAGAACATTAAAGGGGACAAAATTTAAAAAATCCCTATAAACAAACAAACCCCAACACTCTCCCCAGTCTGAGTGTATTTCTCGGGTACCTACGATCAATAACTACCACAGAGAATTAAAAAAGCCTTTTACGAGGATCGCTTCTCGAAGTTAACCTACTTTCGGCAGTGTCCGCATTCTCTGAGTAGGAAGTCTCCCTCGCAAAATAAAAACAAAGCGGTTATTCCAATCTTTTCCCTTCCAGAGTGGGGGGAGGTTGGGTGGGGATGTTTTTCCAGTGAAAAGCCTTAGGGTTCTCAGAGAAACTGCATAACTCATCCCAGCACTGGGGCACCCAGGAACGAACGAGACACGGTCAACGCTCCTTTTCGGTGCCCGACAGCACCGCGGAGGGGGGTGGGTGGGAGGGTGGCTTTGGGGGTCTTAGTTTTTGTTCTAGAGCTTTGTTGTTTTGGTTTGACTCCCTTAGTCCTTCGAGGTGTGTTTCCCATCGTAATCCATAAGGCATTTGGCGGGTGCTACCAGCAGTTCCCGACTAGTTGCACGAAAGGAATAAAAATCTTTCCATCCATTATATTTCAGTCTTTTAACACCAGAGCAATTCTGTCCCTGCTGTTTTAGTGGAAATACCGGTCTATAAAGCTTCAACTGCAGTATATTTTAAAATGCTACCATTTTTGTAAGGGGATTGGAATAATTCTGCTTTGCTTGGGAAGGAAAAGTCTCAAGCAACGGTTAGTACGGTTAGTGTTTTATAACACTGTTCAAGGAAATTAAAAACATTCTGTGATGGTCGTACTGTAAAGGCAGGTCTTTTTTTGGCAAAATGTTCTGTATATGTATTTCTTAGATTGCCGTGTTTTGAATAAGCAAGAATCTCGTAAAGAAAAAAACATGTTCCTTAAAAGTGTGCGCTACCCGTTTTATTAAACTGATTATGCCAGCATTCAACTCAAAGTTTGTTTTAAGTAGGAATATTTTCCCAGACGTGTAATGGATTGCTTGAAAACAGAATTCTTTGCTTTTTAATGACCTGTAATGGCCAATTCATTTCAACTGCGCTTATCAAGGTGCTGTGTTAAATAACAAACCGGTTCTTGAAAACAAAAAAGTCATAATGAAAAATAAGCAGTCAGAATAATCTCCCATCTCCGAGCCAAAAAAATGCAATAAAATTAATTTAAGACTGTCAAAACATCAAAGCTGAGAAAAGGAGCTGCTAAAATAATGTCTCTTGATAAGGAAATAATAAAAACACACCAAAAAATGTCTACTCAATAAACTCCACTGGATTTGGGGGTCTGTGCTATATTTTATTTGGTGATGAAAGCACTTTGATGTCACTGTATTCCAAACAATTATTATTATAATTTTAAACAACCTGGTGTTTTCCATTACTAACGGCTTACGCTTTGAAGTTACACCTCATAATTTCTTAAATTAAATAAATCATTTTAAGTTTGCACTGGGAGCCTTTTAATAGCAGAGAAAGGAATATCATTATCTTATTGAGAGGCAATTGCAGTGGCTCCAGTTTGGCTGTAGCTGGGGGCAAAGTGGTGCACTATAACAGACATACTTTATTAGCCTCCCATAACTCTTGAAAGAACATTTTTATATTTTCTTTGATTCCTCCCCCTCCCCCTCTTGTTTTAAAGCTGTCCCAACCTTTAATTACTGCCTAATATGAAAAGCATTATTTTTTAATGCTGTGTAATTTACCAGAGGCAATAGGCCAAGTTAACAATTGTTTATTAGGGTTGCTGTTTCACACAGGGCAAAGAATGCTGTTCCAAACCCAACTTTTCATGGGTGGTTGCACTAATTAATACAGTGTCTGAGACTCCTAGGGGGTTTTTAATATTAAAGCCTATGGGGCGGAACGGTTTTTAGAAGTCCAGCTCCTGCTGACGTTCTCCTCCCCTCCCCAGTGATTTTTGCTGCTTTCAAGCTGTTTTGATCCGAGGGAAAAGTCGGCGGGCAGGAGAGGAGCGCCCTCGGAACCTGCCCGGCCCCGCGCTG
>NW_010257673.1:0-233 GCF_000690775.1 Eurypyga helias
CTTCCCACCCAAACCATGCTGTGAAAAGCAGGAGGCTCACCTCTGTGCCCACTACCAGCAGTAAAGGCACTGAAGCAACCTCTGCATGTGATCCTTTTTTCTACACATTAATCAAAAAGGCTCAACATTTCCTACTGCAAGACACCAAGAAAGGTACATCCTTTGCAAATCAGCAAATTGTTCATCTCCACACGTGTGTTCCCTTTCCCTAGGGAGCAGGGCTATCCCTGCTG
>NW_010257673.1:273-484 GCF_000690775.1 Eurypyga helias
CCCTCCCCGCAGGCTGTCACTGCTGGAGCCCAGAGCTTCGCAGGCTCCACGGACACACCGTGCTGCGCCAGAGGTCAGGTCAGAGGGGAATTTAAGAGCAGGAGGCACAGGGAGGCAGGAAAGAAACCCCAAGAAGAGCAAGTGCTCAGGGACGAGCGGCCCAAGACTAGCACCCGCCTCAGCACCCCGGCTGCACTGCAGACCCGCGGGG
>NW_010257673.1:514-6549 GCF_000690775.1 Eurypyga helias
GATTGAGCCCGTCGAGACGGGGCTCTGCTCTGGAAGGGACCCGGCCCACAGCCGCTGGAGCCTGCTGTGAAGCCCCGGAGGGTGCGGGAAGGTGCCTCCCCAGCGCCGAGGCATTCCCTAACGCTGCCGCAGCACGCCCCAGCACTCACTCCATGGAAACACTGCTTGGAAGTCCCTTCAATCAGACGATAAACCAGCAAACAGCAGCATGAACGGGGGTCAAAACTCAACTCCGGCGCTGTACCACAGCTCAGGACTGAGGGAATGACTTCCTCTGACTCACGCCGTGAGTCACTGCTGCAGCATTTGTTATTTGTACTAATTATTCTTTGCTTTATATGCTCAAAAAAAGGCACCTCTCCCTCCTCCTCCAGCTTTTCCTGCGGTGACATTTCAGTAGCCATAAAATGCAAGCCCTCTCTCAGCAGAAGACAGCTTCTACTGGAGACCTAAACCAATGATTAATTCCTCAGGAGTTTTAGCTTCCTCTTCCCAGGAGCATCAGCACCACAGACCGAGGGATGCTCAGAGTCTGAAGGTGGTGGTGAAGCCTGGAATGTCCTCAAGTAACTTCTTCATTGCTTGGAGGGGAACTGCAGACTGAGCCATTCTGGGGCAGCGTTTTCAGGAGCGCAGGATCCGGCTGCAGACGCTCTGCGAGGAAGGGCTGGTCGCAGAGCCATCGGAGCCGGAGTGCAGCACGATCACAGCCAGAGGTCAGAGGGGTTCTACAGCAGGATGCTGTCACTGTGGCTGCTCCTGGCAGGGCCTCGGATAGCCACGGCTGTCAGGGAATACAGCAAATGCCGCTTCTTCAGCCCCTCGAGGTGTGCAGCCTACAGACGGGCCAGTCAATCCACCACCAAGGGAGACCTCGGAAGAAACGCTGGTGCTGGCAGCTGAGCTGTGCTGGTGGGGAGGATGACAGGGCCAGATTCCCAGACAGAGCAGTGCCCTGGAAGGAGCAGCTCCACGCAACCTGTACCAGACAGCAGCCCCTTGAGCTGCAGCTGCTCCAAGCTCCTGTAGAGCATTTGGCTCCTATCATCCATCTGGTCACAGGGGCCTCAGGATATCCTGCAGAACAGGAAAGGCCTGCAAAAAACACATGTTCCACCTCCCGGCTGCCCCTGCTCCCTTCCTGGCCTAGTCCTGCCCAGGAGGGAAGCAGCCTGGGAGATCATGAGGGAAGAGCTCAGCTACATGTACTGCTGCTGCCAGCAAACCTGACAAAACTCTTACTAAGGGGAGTCCACTGGGTCTGGAATTACCAAGACTCACTCACTCTGAGGGTGTTTCTGAAATACAAGAGCTTGGGATACCATAAAGCAAGAACTCAAACCTCAGCAGAGGTGTTTTCAGTATTCTAGAAGTTACCCTCACAAACAGACACCATTAGACTGGTGAGGATTCTGCCTTTCACACTGGCGACGTGCACAGCAGCGAGTGGTGCTGCCGACTGGTCCGGAAAATGGTGCTGATGACCTGCCGTCCAGAGTTTTGGGCAGTTTCCCACTGTCCTAGTGCTAGCTTGGCCCTGTGGATGGACAACCCTTGGGAGGTGGGATGCACTAGGGCTGATCTTAGACTGCAAATGCAGTCCAGCTCCATCCGAAGGCAATTCCATCTGTTACTCCACAACGTGAGCTAATGCACAGTGACTGGAGTCTACACAGACTTAGAAAGGCTTGAGTCCCAACCAGAAATGCACCTTCCAACAAGCTCACCTGGAGGAGAGCAAAACACCTCCAGAAAGACCCCAGAACAATGCCTCGGCCACCGCCCTGACGAACGGGCCAACCACTGCCCGCTCAGTTTGCCAGCGCCAAAGCTGTAGCGGAGTTCACAGAAGAGAAACCTCCTGAAGCAACCAAAAGCCACGTCTGTCTGAAAGTCCCCCACACTGGGAACAGTCAGAAGGTGGGAGAACATTAGGAAAAGCTGCTGTTGGCAAGGCACAGGCCAGACGGCTGGGGATGAGATACAGCCCAAGCAGACTGCTAGTCTGGCCTGGTGCGACCATTCCCGTTTTTAGGTAACTCCTCTCAGTCCGCCCAGAAGCTGCACAGAGGGTTAAGAGTTCCCTCCTGGAAGCAAGCAGCAGCTCTGCTCCTCTAGATGTACAGCCTGGAAGGAACTGTCAGCTATGCTGGGATTTGGACCAATTGCCTCCTAGGCCCAGGGATTTTCCTGCAGCTTAAGCGAAGCCTCAGGAACAACACTCTGGGAAACAGAGCATCTTGTCTGCAGTTGGACCTACCTAGGAACAGGGAGGGAGCTCTTAAGGCTAGTCTGAACTTCAGAGCTAATTAAGTTACACTTGCTCCTTCACTCTATATTTTCCCAGTTGGAAAAGACGGAGCAACTCCCATAACTGGACCCTAATTAAGAGGCTCTCACAGAAGGCAAGTCACCTAGGGGAACAGAACCGGGTGACTTTCATTTACTGCCAAGAGGCACAACTAAGGGAGGCAGGTGTGAAGGACGGGGGCCGTGACCTCCCACAGAGCTGAAGGGATTGCCTACCGCTCAGCACGTCTGGGCTGATGTAGGCAGGGCTCCCGCGCTGGTCTTTCAGCAGGTCGTCCTCACTCACGAGGTGCTTTCCGAGACAGAAGTTCGTTATGGTTATTCGATGAGTCCTGGGGGGAATCAGAAGACATCAGTGAACAGGGGCCATCCTGCACGAGCCAAACAACACAGAAGCTAATGCCAAAACAGGGGTGTGTGTGTCTATGGGGCTTTTTGGGAAGCGACAAGCGGAGCTGTAAGACCAACCCCATCACGACAGGGAGGGATTCCATGCCTGCCAGCACAGCTTGCGAGACTTATGGGGAATGAGAATATTTCACAGCTATGGACAATGTCTACATTCAACTGGAGGCCCTGTGTGAGCATGGCTGTAAGCACAGGGCACCCATGTCACCTGCCCCTCTTGTAGCCACAGCCGCCCTTTGGCCAGCTGCCCTCGGAGCAGCCGGCCAGCAGCTCAGCACCCTGCAGGCAGCAGGGCTAGGACCCGCACTTCCACACGCTGACCATCGCAGGGTGCGAGTGTGAAGAAAGCAGTTTATTTGCTGGAAGCTGAGGGAAAACACCCTGCAGAAGGGCTGCCCCACGGCTGCGCTCCCTGCGCTGTTTGCTTAAGCATCACGAGCAGAGGAGCTGCAGGATCTCCGACTGGATTTGGTACCACCGCTTCTGCGTTACCCAGCAGCCCGACTGCAGCGTCCTGTGGCAGTTTTACCGGATCTGCAGGACTGTTCTTCACGGGCAAGTACACAGAACAAAGTCTAACCAACGTCCCCAAAGCCTCCTGCATTTGCGTCCCTCAGAAAAGGTGAGAACTGCAGGTACACACGGCTTCTCCATTAAGATAGCCCTACTTCCCTATGGTACTGCCAGCTCCAATTAATGAATTTTTCCAAGGGAAGCGAGCTCATTACAAAATTACTACGACATTAAGTCTTTGATGTCACTCAGGGACTTTGGATTTTAACGTACAACTTCAAGAACTGAGCAGAAAGATACCATCTAGAAAATTTCTATATCCTTGAAAAGAATTATACAACTAGAGCCTGAGAGCATGAATTAAAACAGTCAAAATAACCAAGAAATATTTCCAGCAGATCTAACAGACAAGTGAAATAAAACCAAGTGTGGGTTGGCAATGGAGAGTTGATTATTAAGTCAGACAGACTTGTGTTTAAGGAGTGTTAGCTTCAGCTGTCAAGAGACTTCCCTGGCTGGATCACAGTCTGCAGGACTTGTTAAAGATTTAAAAGACTAAGTGTTCTGAAGGACATTAAAACGTTCAGGGTTGCTTGGTTATATGTAGTCACAGAAATTTGATCCAATCTGTAATCATCCAACTACTGCACTGGCTGATTGGAAAACCTGCACGGCTTTAATGTCCGCACCCCACAGGGGACAATATCTGAGGGATCCTCATCAGCCCGGGGTGTAACATGCCCGGTTAGGACTCTGCAGGGACAAGAAGCCACCTTCACTCCCCCGCCAACAGAAAATACCTGGCTCTTTGTGAGCAGGGCTGGAACAGAACAAACATTTCTGATCAGCCCGAGTGCCTGGTCCTCTCCATGGTGATCTATTCTTACGCCTCACCCACCCTTGCACATGACTCACTGCCACAGGGGCTACAGTTTTTCCTCAGAGTTGATGGGCTTGCTAGTAAAAAAAGCAAAACCAGAGCATGGAATAGAAAACTACTGTGGCAAGTGTGTTCTCAAAGCTTCACATTTCTCTCCCTTCCTGCTAGTGGGATGCTCCACTGCACGCTTTGCCTGGAGAGGAAGGGAAGCACTCAGTGGATGCTTTAAAGCAGCAACCTGTGTCTGCCACCTCTTCCAAGAAGGAGAATCAAAGAAGCAGGAGATGAGAGACTTATCTTAGAGCAGCTCTGTAGAGGTGGCACTGCAAACCAGCAGCTGCTCTGTGTGTGTGGGAACTGAGAAGTTCAACCTCAGCAGGTAAAATGTGTGTTTGCTTTCAAACAGTATTAGGGAGGGGAGAAGCCAGCTGTGAGCACGCTGAAGCTACACGCTTCGTATGGACACCGGGAGCCTGCAGACCTAAAGCCTCCCATTCCATTATTCATTCCCCAGAAAATCAGACAGTGTGAAAAGACAACGAATTCCACCCATTCTTAAAGTCAGCACAAAACACTTGGTCAGTAACGTAACACTGCAGCCTCCAAACTGGAGCTAGCTTGCCAACTGAGTCATTACAGGAGCCAGGACAACTAAAACCCCTCCAAGGGGCCACCAAGCAAAGCGCAGCTGCCCCTCGCTCATGCCCAACTCGTGCCCCACCGATGCTGCTGGCTCTGCCCCCGGAGGGCCGGTCCCTCCCGCGTCTGCACAGCATCCAAGGCAGTTGGACACCAGTGCATTACAAACCGAGGCTTGCAGCAAACCAGCTCACGGGAACAAGGAAGCTATTTCACACACAAATACGGAACAGACAGAAGAACTTTTGTTTAGATAAGTAAATATTTTACTGCTAGCAAAAACACAGCAGTGTAACAGTCAAAGGCTTAACACTGCTGTCATTATAGTACAGACTGCAGCGTTGGGAATTCCTTCAGCACGACGGAAAGTGAATTATGTGAACAGAACAACTTACCACATTTTAATTCTCATATATATTTAGATATATGTGTGTTATATATATATAAAAATAAGCATTTCTCCTGCAGGTTTCCAAATTACTATCAGATTTAGTTTTCAAAAGTTAAAAATCGAGAAAAGTGCTGACATTGGGTCATTAAGCCTGGTGGAAGAGTGAACTATCCAGGTTAACCTCCAAAAAGTGAGACCAACTCACACAGCTTCGAACCAGATTCGCATTTTTGCGCAGCCTGCTTCCCTCTCCCCCACCCTTCTCACCCGGCAGCATCCTCAGCGAGCGCTGCCTTCAACCGTGTTTCCGTCAGGAATCTGCGTCAGGGAAGAAACGCAGACAACGGCCGGAAGAGCAGCTCTCCAGCAGACTCACCTTTTGTTTAGCACCATGTTTCCTAGTTTCAAGTCTCTGTGCACAATATTTTTCTGTAAAATACATAAACAGCATAACATGAGCAAAAGCTTACGTGTTACTTAAGTATAAATTCGATGGTTTGACAAAAGCACAAAGTATCTTTAGAAATGACATCATCTTCGGGCTCACAAATGACCTGGACGAAGGTTTCGAGTCAGGTTGCATCCTGGGAACCCTGTGCACTTCATTTTGTATTCTACTTGTTCTGTCCTTCTGACCAAATTTGCTACTTTAAACACACAGACTTGACTAAATTTAAGAGGCCTGGAAGTGTCCAGGCTGGGTAAGACCAGTATGAGCAGCATTTCCTCAAAATGCTACGCTTCACCGTTCTGCCGAGGAAGGCTGGGTGTCCCTCCTCATGGGGCAGGGAGTCGAACACAGAATCTATTTTTGCTACAGTCAAGTCCAGTCCCCTGATCTCTACTTTGTGCTTTGAGGTTCTGATCCCAGAAGGGCCTTGGAGTCCCAGTGGA
>NW_010257674.1:0-203 GCF_000690775.1 Eurypyga helias
GTCCCCAGTTACTCCTGGAGCCCCTTGAGTGCCTGGTGTCCCCATGTCCCCGTGTCCCCTTGTCCCCATATCCCCAGTTGCCCCTGGGTGCCCTCGAGTGCCTGATGTACCCATCTCCCCAATGTCCCCTTGTCCCCAGCTGCTCCTGGGTCCCCTCGAGTGCCTGGTGTCCCCATGTCCCCAATGTCCCCACTGTCCCCAGT
>NW_010257675.1:0-1989 GCF_000690775.1 Eurypyga helias
TGGGGTGCGGGTGGGCACCCCGGGGGGCTTGGCGTGTCCTGGTGCGGAGGGCTCCCCGGGGAGCCAAGGGGAAGCCGCCTCTCCTGTCTGCAGACAGAGTCCAGATGCCCTGGCTGCGGCGTCTCTGGAGTGGGGGGGATGAATCCGCTCCTGCCGTCTTCTGTTTTCAGTCCAGAACATCTGCACAGTAACTGGGAAATCTGGGCTTTCTCCTGCTTCTCGGCCAGGTCCTGTCAGCCCTTTCCTCTTCCAGAAAGGGGTTTAGTGGTTGGGTTTATTTATCCCTTTCCCTCCGTTGCCTGTGCCGTGTAACCTGCTCCCTGCTGTGTATCCCGTTGGGACTGTGCCCAGATTTTGCTCCGTGCAGGGGAGGCTTTTGGGGACGCCCCCATCTCAGCCACCCCCCGAGCAGATGGCTGGGCATGTGTACTCCCTTGGGAGCAGGTTTTCCCAGGGGCCTGTCCCCAGGGTGGGTGGCTGGTGGCACAGGGATGCAGTGGGGTCACACAGGCTGCTATGTCATTTATTCAGCTGGTTTTCCCTGGCTGATCCTGCATCCCTGTGCTCTCAGGCCTGATCTTGCATCCCCAGAGCCTGGGCACAGCTTGCCATGTGCTTGGGACTCCATCACCCCTTTGCTGCCTGTGGCTCCCTCCCAGGAGCTTGCACTGGGAAGCATGCAGGGCTGTGTCAGGGCGGGGGCCACCCTGGTCCCAAACCGCCCCTGGCTCCCCGTTATTTCCAGCAGCGAGTGGCTTGGCGAGCCTGGCCCTGGGCTGGCCGGGATGGCTCTTGGCTTGGCAGCATCCTGCCTGGGTGAGGTTTCTGCAGCCCTGCTGCTGGCTGGGGCTCCTGACAGGGCTGAGTTTGGGTGCTGGGCACCCCGGGCATCTCCTCTTCCTCCCTGCCGCTTCCATGGAGCGGGGACACTCAGCAAGGCGTCACCCTGATATTCGCAGCCCTTGAGGAGGGGTAAATCCTGCTGTGTCTTGTGTCCTTTCTCCTCTTCCTGTGCACAGGCATCCCTTGCTCTCAGCAACCTGAGCTGCTGGAGTGCGGTGAGCCCTAACCTCGCTCCATCCTTTCTCGTACCCCCTTCTTTGTGCACAGCGCTTCTCTCCCTCTTTGCTCACCTCTTTGTCCCTTTGCTGTGTTCCCCCCCACCACGCTGCCCTATTTCTGACAGTGCTGGCCTGGTGCCTTCCTCAGAGCGGAAGGAAGGGCTCCGGGGGAAGGAGGGCAAAGCCTGGGTGATGCCAGCAGCGGTTTGACCCTGGCTTGGAGAAGGAGACGACGGATCAGAGAGCGTTTGGGGCCACCGACAGCATGGATGCTGTCTCCCTGGTGGGTCCCTGTGTGTGGAGGTGGTGGGTGGGCGAGCTGGGGTCTTGCAGCACCCAAAGAGACAGCGGAGGAGGGAGATGCCACCCCTCTTTTGGCACTTTGGGGACCTTGGGGCAAGAGCCTGAATTTAGGCAAGGGCCTAAATACGAGCATCGCTGCCTCTCCTTGGGTGTCCTGCTCCTGGAGGAGGGATAAACCCTCAGGATGGGGTGATTTTGGGTGGGTTCGAGGGCCTGCCTGAAGGAGACAGCCGGGCAGGGTGGCTTGGGGCTGGGCTCCCCTTGGCACCTCTGGGCACCTGGAGGTGACGTGTGCCCATCCTGGGAACAGCAGCGCGGTGCTGGCTTCGCAGCTGCTATTTTCGGCTAGCCCGTGGCCTCTGTGCCAGTCGCCAGCGCCGGGGCAGGCAGGGTCTCGCTGCCGGCAGCTGCTGTCCCTTTCATTCCCTGGGACCCATGGGATAGATGGGGACGGGATGAGGAATCCCCCCTGGTGTGGGAGGCAATGGAGAAGCTCAAGACCTCTTGGGATCTCCCCCTGGAGCCCTGTTTTCCTCCCGTTTAAACCCGGCATACATCCCTGTTCGGTGGGCGGCTGTAAAAATAGCACTTGGTTTGAGTTAGGAGGGTGGCGGGGAAGGGCTGG
>NW_010257675.1:2022-5910 GCF_000690775.1 Eurypyga helias
GTTTCTCCCTTTCCTGGAGGAATTAGGGAGGCCACATGCTGCCAGGAGTGTTTGGCTGGTAGAGGCAAGCGGAGGCTCCGAGGAGGCGAGCAGGCGTCCGCACAGATGGAAATTTGATCACCCACGGCTCAACAGATTGTTTGATTTATTTTAAAATCAAGCAGATGGCTGCAACAGGAGTTTGTTTAAGTTCAGCTCCGAGCTGGGCCAACGGCCAGGATACTCGGGGGTAGGCGTGCCAAAAAATGTTCAATGACTTTGGTCATCACCCACCTCTCCTCCTCCCCTCTCCCTCGCTCCAGCGCACACACCCCGGCTCCCCCTCTTATCGCATCCTCGCCTTCATCTCTTGGCTCTAGCATCTCGCTTTGTCTCTCCCGGGCGGGCGCGCGAGCTTGCCCTCTGCTTTTCCTCCCCAACTGGGGAGGGTTTAACTCTTCCCCATCCATCCCTTTGCTCCCGCTCTCTTGTGCTGCGGAGGTGCAGGGGGGGGTCCCAGTGGGGAGAGGGAGCAGCCCCTTCCCTGAGCTCCCTCCTGGTCTCCTCTGGGTTTGACTCGGGGTGCAGGGGTGGGGGTCCTGGCTGGGTGCCTAGAGGGATGCCCTGACCCTGACCCATGCCCGGGGCTGTCCCTCCAGGGTTGGGAGGGGGTGCGTGGGTCCTGGTGTGTCCTCCCCCCCCGCCCCAGATCAGCAGTGGCCTGAATGGAGATGGGGTCCCTGCAGTGTGTGATGCTGCTGGATGGGGGGATGTTGAGTGCTTGGCCTGGGTCCCTCATCTTGAGATGCGAGGGGTGACCCAGGGATGGGGAAGAGACCCTGATGCAGGATGTGGTGGCTCTGGACGTGTTTCTGGCCTTGACGCCATATGGCTGGCAGGGAAGGGGCTGGAGGAGCCGGTGGGAAGCAGCCTGGGATGTGCTAAACTGTCGTAAATGGGACGGGGGAGGCTGTGCTCAAGGCTTTAAATAGCTCCGCACCACTGGGCTGGCTCTGCGTGGGGGGTCTGGCCACCCTGGGGCAGCACAGGGTCCCCAGCACGTGGCCGTGTCCCCTCGCCCTTCCAAGGGGTGTCTTGGCTGCTTTCCCTCGCAGGGGCCAGGAGCTCTTGCATCTCCTGGGGCAAGCAAATGGGATGCTCCAGGAGCACTGGGTATCCTGCTCCTTGGTGGCCTCAGGATGTCCCTTTACACAGCGCCAGCCCCCCGTACTTCCGTCAAGTTTGGCACATGGGTTTTCACTCCAGGGAATTGCCCCTCATCCCGTTTCCAGGTGCAGGGCGGTGGGATGAGGCCTTCGCCCAGCACCCAACCCCTCTCCACTGTGGGGCTGGGGGCTGCGGGTCCCACTGGGGAGAGGGGCTGGGGCTGGGAGGGGGTCAGGCGAAGCAAAACAAGAGTGCTGCAGGGCCTGGTTGGCTGACAAGCCAAACAACTGTTTTTGACTCACTGTTGCTGCCTTGCCAAGTGCAATTGCTTCCACATTCCCATCCCCTGGCTGGAGGGGTGTGGGGAGACGTTGGCTTTTCGCGGTCGGGAGGGGAAGGGGGATGCCGGGGGGAGCGGCAGCGGGAAGGGCTGGCTCCGCACCGCTTTTTCTCGGCTCTTCTCTCTTTTATTCCTCTCCCTGTCGAGCGATAGGAAGGGGCAGGGGGTGATGCTGCTTGGGGGCAGGAGGGGTTGATGATGCTACCAGGGATACTCGTGCCAGCTCCTCATGGAGCACCCCTTTGGCCAAGCCCTAAGGGGGGAGAGGGAAAGGAGGGGGCTGAAATGCACCCCCAGGGTTGGGCTGCCCACCCTTCTCTTGCTGTTTGTCTGCAGGGGGGACCCTGGAAGGCAGCTCCTTCCCTGCTGGGGGGTGCTGATGGATGCTGGGGGGTGGCAGCATCCTTTTGCCCTCTGCAGCTCCTGTACCCCTCTACCACAGCAAACCTGTATGGGAGCCCCCCCCATCCTCAACATCCCTATTGCAGCTCCCTATAGGGATGGGGAGTGACCCTGTCTCGTGTGGGGCTGGGCCTCCCACCGTGCCTGGCCAGGGGCAGTGAACCAAGTGTGCTGGGGAGGACAAATCTGCCAGTGGGGTTTGGGGGGGACACTAATAAAATCCCCAGGCCTCCAAGTGCTGGTGCTGCCGTGTTGCAGACAGCAAGGAATAAGCCCTTGGAGCACAGGCTTGATAGTTAGAGGGAAGATTTGAGCTACTCGGGGTCGCTGCTTTGTGGAGTTAATTATCTTCTGAGTCTGGGTTTTTGGTGGTTTTTATTTTTTTTTTGTTTTATTTCCTTGGGATTATTTCTTGGCAAACAAGGCGTCATTTTAAAGCGCTGAGCTCTGCTCCCTCTGAACTCCTGGCTGCTAAGTGGTATGTAGGAGATCCTGGTCTTTAAAAAAAACCCCAAAAACACACCCTCAAAAAAACCCTTTGCAGTGCAAATACGGGGTCTGGGGCAGCTTGGGAAGATGTTGTATGTGTTCGTAGGACTGTTTCCCTGGGGAAGCCTGAGCAGCAGCCTCCCACGGGGTCCTCGGCACAGCGCATCCCTCCCAGATGGCAGTGGGTTGGAGTGTGGGGCTTCCCTGGGAGCACTGGGCTGTCTGGGAGTGACCATGTGAAGGTCCGGTGACAGAGAAGGATGCGGAGATCCCCTGGATGCGTGGTCCCTGCAGGGCTGGGGGCTGCTTGGTTCCCTCCAGCAAAGCCCAGCCTGGATTGGGATGTCTGGAGGGAAGCCCCCAGCTTTTGGGAAGGTGCGAGGGTCATGCTGAGAGCTGATCCTCCAGCAAGGAAGGGCTTTATGGGGCACCATGGCTGGCAGCTGTTTCCCATGTTGGGATGCTGCAGGGTTGGGACATCGTTCCGGCATCGCATCCCTCTTGCCCGCTGGCTCCTGGGGCTCTGCAGCCGCCTCTCCCCGCTTTGCAGAGGTCAGTTCCCTGCTCCTGGCTGCGGCAAGGGTCTGTGCGTGCTGGGAGAGCCAGGGTTGCAGTGCAGGGAGCTGGCCTGGATGCTGTCAGCCACATGGGATAAACGTGGTTCCCTGTTGGGAGGGAAGGCAAATGCACACCTGGCTCCTGGTCCGGCCCTGGAGCTGCTCCTGCGGGATGCGACACTTTGGAGCAGCTCCTCTCGCTGGTACCTGTTTAATCTCAGCCTTGCGTGCCAAAACCTGGGGGAACCGGGATGCGGCAGCAGCCTTTGGGCATTGCAGAGCAGGAGCTGGCAGTGATGGGGGTCGGGAGGGACATCCTTCCCCTGCTAATGCTGCAGAGCGTTGCCCGAAACATCCCGTGTCCGCTGGGGATGCGGGAGAGCTGGCTCATGCTCCGGTCCAGCAGCTGTGATGTTACACCGCTGGGATAGACACGCCATCCATCCATCATCCTTGCACCAGGAGGGCTGCCTGGCCAGCCACTGCCCCTACCCCACGTGCAACCACACCATCTCATGAGGTTCATCCCCGCTGTGCCCACCACCCTGGCATCACCTCACCCGAGCTCAATCCTCCAAACTCCCCCCTGGGGGCTTTGCCAGGGAAGCAAAAGGCCCTCCCGGTGCTCCCCAACCGCAATTGGCAGGGGTTGCCCGCGTTCCCCCTTGTCGGACACCTTGTTGGCTCCTAATCCGGACATGAGAAGGCAATTAGGGGCCTGGGATCCCCTTTCCGAGGCAGCAGATGGGGCGAGGCGCTGCGCCGTGGGGCTGGGAGCAGCGGCGGAGGGGCCGACGCGCAGCAGCTCTGCCTCCTAATGTGTTTGCAAATCCTCACCAGCTGAGGGGATTAAAGCCGGCATCTGGCTCGCTTTATAATATTAAAACAAAGGGAGTTGTAGGCGCCATGATCGGGGGCAGGCGAGGGAGGGAGGGGAAAAAAGGGAGGGGGGGG
>NW_010257676.1:0-531 GCF_000690775.1 Eurypyga helias
GGGCCAGCCACATCTCCCTTTCCAGGTGCTCCAGAGGAGAAACAACTGGGTCCCTGTTTTCCTCCATCCATGACAGCACCCCCCGTTACCTCCTCTCCTCCCTGCGAGGATGCGGACGCAGCCCTGGGCACCACGTTTACCCTTCCCTCGCCAAACACAAAGAGGTTGTGGGTGGCCAGAGCCTGTCCCCACTTCAAATGGCTCACAGCCCCTGAGGGCTGATGCTGGCCCTCAGCTGCCTGCTTTTTGCCACCACCACCACAGTGGCATGCAGCAACGCCGTGAAGGAAAGCTCCCTGCAGCCGCCCTGGCCCCAAAAGCGGCAACGCAGCATCCGACCCCTCAGCATGACTATGAGCAGCCCCAAGGCTTCAGTGGGGAAGAGGAAGGAGCCCTGGGGCTGACAAACCTCAGAGAACCCCCCCCAGGGGAGGTGAGCAACTGCCATGCCGGCACCAAAACCCCGTCCCTGCCACCTAACCTCAGCACCCGGGGCAGAACTGGCCAGCTTTGGGGCTGACCCCCTTGAGG
>NW_010257676.1:672-1145 GCF_000690775.1 Eurypyga helias
GACGGTCACCGTGGCCCCCGTCTGCTGAATAAACTGCTGCAAATTACACTGCCTCAGCTCCTTATTTAACTCCTCCAGCTCTTGGGTCTGGGCCTGCAAAACACACACCGAGGGGGAGGGACAGGATGAGCCGCCTGTCCTCCCCTCATGCCCCAAAACCAGCTGGCATACCCCCCTGGGGCTGCTCCCCCGGCTGGGGCTCACCCTGGCAGAGGGGACCTCGGGGGTACCGCGGCCTGGCCGCCCCTCTCCGAGGGCCTATGGGAAGGGGGGTGCTCAGGCGGTGGGGACAAGGAAGGCATTGTTTTGGGAACATCCCTGCTTTGCTGCATCTCCACAAGAGGGTGCGAGCAGCCGTCAAATGGCGGCACTGGAAGACGCCAGATGCTCAAGACAAGATGCTGGAAGCGTGGCTGCTCTGCGGAAGGGCAGCTACCACCGCCTGGCTGGGGAAATCCTGCTCCCTTTTGCTC
>NW_010257676.1:1180-7437 GCF_000690775.1 Eurypyga helias
AGGGCAGGCATCACGCAGTGCCTGGACCCCCGATGCTGCGGAGGGCTGGGATGTGAGTTGGGACGCATCACAGCTTAGCCCCACAGCTGCCATCGCCACGGAGTGCATCCCCCTGCAATGAACCCGAGCCCCTGCACAACTCGCATGGGCAAAAGGCTTTGTGCATAGGCACCATGGGGACTCATGCTATCCCCCTCCGCAGCTCCTTTATCCAAGATGACAATGACCCTTGTGCCAACGCCACGGACCATTTGCTCCAGCACCACTGTCTGTGCTAGAGTGGGGTGATGCTCTGCTCCCCATGCGCCAGCCAGCAGGAGCCCCAGCCCACAGGCGGCTTGCACAAAAAGCGATGGGTGCAAGACCTTGCACCGGCTGGGTAAGAGCAGTGGTGTCCCCCTGACAGCAGTCACAGCCACCTCCTTGCACCCAGCCTCACGCTCACTGGCCAGGTGGGACAGGACCAACCCCAATCCACCCGGGGGTCCCATGCTGCTAAAAAGCTGGTCCCATCATCCCATGGGCCCAGTCAACCTGATCCTACCTACCTGCAGGTTTCTTTCAGCTTCCTCCAGGGCCTTCTCCACACTGGCCAGGTTGCTCTCCAGCTGAGTGCCTTGCTTGACCTTGGCCTCCAGGTCCCTTTTCATCTTGGCAGCAATGTCCTCCAGGTCTGTGGGGCTGGGCACAGGTGTCTCCTTCCCCCTCTTGGCCCTCTCAGCCATCTCCCACTGGATCTCCTCCTGCAGGGCTTCGGTCCGGGCACTCAGCTCATAGATCCTCTGGGTGTACTCCTCCAGGCTGGCCCGCAGACTCCTCACCCGCTCCTGTCGCTCCCGCTCACACTCCTTCTCCAGCCGGAGCTCGCTCTGCCAAAACTCCTCCTCACCCAGCTCTGTCTCGTTCCTCCGCACCAGGTGCTCCAGGTAGAGGATCTCATCCTCCTGACCGATGAGCCGGCCACGCTCCCAGAGCCGTAGGTCCATCTCCAGGGTGTCCCCGTGCGCCTCCAAGGAATGCAGCTGCTCCTGCTGCCGCAACACCCTCCTAAACAGCTCCTCCTTGGAGGGCTGGACAATCCCACCACCCTCCAAGTCCATCCCTTCCCGCACTTGGTGTCTCCAGCAGCTCATGGCAAACGGGTCGCTGGAGCCTATAGGGCCCAAGTTGAAGGTCATGGATTTTTTTGGCTCCCGGGAACGGGATGCATCTGTGCCAGCAGGCCTAGGCTTGATGGGCAAGCTGGCCCGGATGAACGTCCTCTCAGGGGCTGGGGGAACACCCTCCGAGGAGGGCCGCTCAGCCACACTGGGGCCTGTCCGCCGCAGGATGAACTGCACATCGTTGGCATACTGCCCACACTTCGCCAGCGACTCCAAGGGGCATTCCAGAGGCAGCAGCTGCCGCTCCTTCTCCCGCAGCTTCTGCACCAGCACGTAAAATGCCAGGAGAAGGTACGCATGTCAGATGGGGAAAGCCATGGCCAGCAGTGGTGTGCCAAGGGTGCTGTCCCTCGGGCAGCACCTGCTGACATCCCCACCACCCCAGAGCAGGACCCCCATCCACACAAAGCTCTTCCCATTCCCTGCAGATGCCTCCACCCACAAAGGGGCATTCCCCAGCAGACAGAGACGGCTCACCGATGGCCCGTGCCAAAGCGATGACCACTTCTTGGCAGGTGGTTTGCTCCGAGACGCCGCAGACGACCCTCTGGATCCCGTCCACCCAGACCTTCAGCTCCATACCCAAGGTTGCCGGGCCTCAGGCGCGCTGGGTCATCACAGGATGGACTGCCTGCAGGAAGAAGAGAAGCCAGGTTTCCACCCCAAGCTGCTAATGAGGAATACAAGACGCTTTTGAGGGTAGCAACATTAAATAATCTTTAATGCCAGCATCCTATAAGGTGCATCCTAAGCCAAGCAGTTACTCACTGCTGCCCTCCATCCATCTCTGCAGTTCTCCCTGCAGAGATTGCATTTTTGTTGATATTATTAAAACACTGATGTTCATCTAAAAAAACTCTCACAAACCCAAAACGCCCAACCAACTTCTTTTTCTTTTTTGCTCATGTCTGGAGAGCGGGTCTGAATCTTCCCGTGGTGGGAAACGATGGGGTTTGTACGCCTGCATGTTGCCCAGAAGATGATGCCCAGGTTATTTCCGCAGTGAGTGCAAGACTTCTAATGGGTTTGCTGGATTTCACTGTGATTTCTCAAGCAATTTGGCAGCGTGACACCAGGGAATTTTCCAAACAATGTTGGAAATGGTGAAGAAACTGCTGGCTGCCCACCCTTGCAACAGATATTGAGAGAAGGTGCAGATAATGCACATTTTAATCTATTTACCTCCATCTCAATTTATCAGAGAGGGATTAAGATATTAAAATAAAGCCGCTTTCTGCACAAAAACATGGCCAAAGGTGGAATTTGGGAAGGGGAGCCAGGCCCAAACACCTGCCAGGCTCCCAGGGATGCTCAGCCCAACACTAGGGCCCAGCCTGACTCCCTCCCAGCAGTTCCTTCTGTGTTAAAATAACACCCGTTATCCCAGGCTCATCCAACTCTTCCAGCAGCTCAACAACTGACAGTCTTAAAAAAATAAAAAAATTAAGCACAAGCTGTAAATAACTCAAATATTTGAGTTTATGGTGTTTTCAAACACTGTGTAAACAAAGATGTATGTCCTATCCCCCCTGTAACACTGTTTTTTTCTAGCATAAGGCTTGACTGAAAGCCCCGGGAGAAGGAATATATGTAGGAAGTTCCCTGGCCCTCTGTCCAGAGCGTCCCCAAACTGCTTTCCCAAACTAATCCAGCTGGTTGCAGTCTCTCCATCCCTCAGACCCAGCTCCCCCAAGTTTGCAGCCAGGCTGTGAGAAAGCCTGACCTCAGGTTAAACACCGCTTCTTGCCCGCTTTAGTCATCAAAGGGAGGGCTTGGAGGCTCTTGCATCTGGCAACGAAGGATTTTAGCCATGGTGCAAGAAAGGCAAGGAGAAAATGGCAAAGATACGGCTTGGCAAGGCCATTCCTCACAGGTTTCGGGTCCTGATGGTGCCACCCCCTTGCCCCAGCCTCCGAAACATGGGCACGGAGCAGCCATCGCAAATACCTTGGCACTGAGCTCATGTTTGCCTTGGCTGGGTGGCTGGGGAAACTGGTGGGGGTGAAAGGCACCTTGGGCTCGGCCAACTTCCCTGTGAACCCAAACCCACTAAAATTCACAAGGTTTAGCTCAATTTAATTTCAAAGCTGGGATTTGGCACCGCTCCCCCTACCCCGCGCCGTCAAGACTGCAACCGGCCCCCGGCACAGAGCAAAGTCCAGGTGCTGCCGCGGCACCACCCAGCTCACCCCCAAGCCACCGACTCCCCCGCCGCAGCACCCTAATGCCACATTTGGGGTGGTAACACATCCCGGGGAGCATATTCTCCACCCCAGCCAGGGACCCAGCTAGTATCGAACGCAGTTTCCCCTATCCCGACACCACAGGGGGGGTCAGAATCTTAAAATTAAATAAGAAAGAATAACCCAGCCAGTTGAGTTGCGTCGCACAACCTCACCTTGCCCAGAGAAATCCAGCAGTTGCCGAATGCTGCCAGGTGCGGGAGCAGGATGGCCGCTGGCACACCGGTCCCAGGCACTTGTTTGTGTTCAAACCCAGGACCAACCTCCGTCCCCACCTCGGCCGACGGCCCGGGCAATCATTTACCAGCAGCCAGCCTGCGGCAGCCGATGCCAAAAAGCTGGGAGCGGCAGCAGCCAACTTTTCTCGCAGTATGGGGGAAAGCCCACCAAAACACAGCCAGTGCATCCCTCCCCACTGCATCTCTCCCTGCCACATCCCCCAGCACCCCAAAATCCACTTGTTTTTGTTATTGTTTCCTTAAATCCTTGCAACCGGGGTCCCCGTTAACCCATCGCTCGCTGTAACCCCATGGACTTTTGGGGGTTCTCATCCCCATCTTCCTGCCAGATATGGGATGTTATCTGTGCTCTTGCAGCTGGGGGCTGCTCACTCACCCCTCCCCCAGGCAGGATCAGCTCCCCCAGACCACCCAAAACAAGCTCAGCTGCCCCTCTTCCCCCAAAGCCCTGGGATCACAGAAGAGCTGATGGGATGAAGGCAGTTCATCCTCATCCTGGAGGACCAGTGACACTCATCGCACCCCCCAGTCCCTGCTCAGAGGGGACATAACCCACACGCAGCATCTCTTCCCCAATACCCCACTGACCCAGCATCACCCTGGTTCAAAAACAAAGAAAAAAAAAGCCCACCCAAAAATTCCCCCCCGCCCCCAGCACTACCTCCACTGTAACCCCTCAAGAGCTCTTGACCATCACTCCTAAAAAATCAGCAGCGGGGTGGGGGGTTGTCTCATTGCTCCACTTGCAAAGCTGACCCCCCCACCCCCCGCCGCAAGCTTCATTGCCAACCCCATGCTTTAATTAGCGTGTGCCTTCCTTTCACCACCACGTAGGAAAAAAGGCGCTTTTTTGGGGTGAGAATCACTTGCCTTGGGGAAGCAGCACTTCTCGGCAGGAGGCTGTTTCCAGCTGCCCCTGCCTGTGTTCACTCTAGGAGACCACTGTGACCGTGAAGCAGAAGTGCAGGCAGCTGCCAGGTCCTGCTGGCTGCCCCAAAAACCACACAGGATCATGAGCGGGTGGCTGTGGGTGCCAGGACACGACAGCCACTCCCCAAAGACGCTCTCATTTCATTCTTATGCCACCCCCCTGTCCTGCTATGGATTTCTAAATCATTTTTATTGGAAGCAAATTAACAAAGTGACAAATTTTCTGTTCCCTTCACCGTATGATGGGTCTTAAAAAATTGAGGGTTGGGATGATTCATACCCATACCAATACTTCAACAAGTTTCCTAACTGGGAGTTGGAATTTCAAATGCTGATACTAAAAAAAAAAAAAAAAAAAAAAAAAATTTAACAATCTCAGATCTTACAGCTTTATTTTGTTTCCTGGCACTGCCATCTCCCTGCCCCCCCTGAGCTGTTGGGCTAGAGGGAGAGGTGATGAAGGAGCATTTCTGCACGTGTGGGAGGATGCAGCTCCCGCAAACCACCATCCTGATGGCTGCCAGGGTTCAGTGATCTCCCTGTACCTGAAATAATAGATGGCCAGCCAAGAAAACTGGCTAGTCACCCTCCTCACAGAAGCGAGGACCACCGATTCACAGGGACCCTGCCGTGTTCCACAGGTACTCTTGGAAGCCGACTGCACCTTCCAGCCAAGGCTTACAGCCACTTTCCCGCACTGTGCCACACAAAAGCTAAAAAAAAAATCCAGTTAGGAAAAAGACACCAATTTTGCACTCAGCAGCAAGGTCAGTTGCAACCTAAAATCCCAAAGCATCCCAAACGCCTCTGAGCTGCATTCGAAACGGCTCTCCCAGAGCTCCTAACAAGCACTGCCTAGCCTAGCATCAAAGTTTGGAGCCAAGCATCCTGCCAGCACTGAGGTTTGGGGTGTTGGGGGTGGGGGTGTGTGTTCACTCACCTCCCTCGCTATGTCCACCCCCTGGCAGAGGGCTGGGTACAGGGCCAGGCAGGCAGGACAGCAGCAGTTCAGGGAGAGCTTCCCAAGCAAGCCTAATTAAAACTGTAAAGCCAGACTAGCTTTTTGGGTCAGGGTTTGGGCTGGCGTTAGCGTTATAGAGACTCACAGTTAACAAATAAAGATTTATTTGATCTTGAGACCAGGCTGTGACGAGCACACCACCGCAGGGGGACCAAGGCGTCCACAGGGACCAGTATCTCCGCATCACTTTGGGTGGGCTCCAGGCAGATGCTGGGGTACTCTTGGTCCTTTTATTCCTGCTTTGAACCTGACCCTCTCGCTCCTCTGCTGCCCGATGCCGGGGGGGATGCTCATCCAGCTGCATACAGACACACAAGCAAACAGAACCCCAGTACAGGAGTAAAGAGCAAGCGGTGAGGGGAGGAGTGGCTGAGTGCCACCACACTGCATGCCGGAGCACTGGCACACCGGCCGTGACTCATCGCCCATTCAGCTGCTGCCGTGACACATCCAGCAGCTATTCCGCACTTCCGGAGGTCCCTCCCTGCCCAGAGCACTGGGCCCTGCTCCTGAGCACCAAACAGATCACAGAATGGTTTGGGTTGGCAGGGACCTTAAAGACCATCCAGTTCCAACCCCCCTGGCATGGGCAGGGACACCTTCCACTAGACCAGGTTGCTCAAAGCCTCATCCAGCCTGGTCTTGAACACTTCCAGGAAAA
>NW_010257676.1:8206-16545 GCF_000690775.1 Eurypyga helias
CTCAATCCCACCATCCATGTCACTGACAAAGATGTTGAACAGTGCCGGTCCCAATACCAATCCCTGAGGAATGCCACTCGTCACTGGTCTCCATTCGGACATTGAGCCATGCGACCATCCACCGATTCCTTATCCATCAAGTGGTCCACCCGTCAAATCCATGCTTCTCCAATTTAGTGCCAAAGTTGGTACTTGCCCGTATGCCGAAACCCTCTGGTGGGACAGAAGCCACCCTGTTACTCAGGTGTGGAGAGGTGACCCACCATCAGAAAGATCCATGGAGAACCAAAGCACTCATCCTGCAGGAGGTTGGAAGGGATGGGCTCCAGGCTCCCTTCCAGCCCATCGACAATGTCCTCCTGCCTCCAGTCCCTCTTTTGGAGTGGCATTACTTGCCCTCAGCTCGGGTATTGCAGGGGTAGAGCAGGTCTGCTGGGCCTTCCATGCCATGTCCATCCCAGGCTGGAAGGCAACACCACAGTCAAAGGTTGATGCCCTGGGCAAGGTTTGATGCCGCTGGCAGGTCCAATGCTGTGTGGAGAAGATCAGCCATGCCAAGGGTTGATGCTGTGCCTCTTCCTGGGTTGGCAGGTCCTGTGTTGGGTGGAGATGATCATCCATGGCTCCGAATGAGCTGTCTGTGCAGCAGACTCGGGTCACCACCACCGCACGCCCTTCCTGTGGCCACGTGGTACAGAACCATTACACAGCGCCATGCTTGTCCCGAAGATGCTAGCCCCAGGATCCTGAAAGGATACCATCTCCTGACCGGTAAAAAGCAGTCAAGAAGGCTGGCCACCTACCAAAGAGCTCATCATCCTCTCCTGCAGCACGGGGGCAGGACACAGGCGCAGGGCTCCAGCCCAGGGCAGCAAATGGGTTACTTCATCCAGGCACAAAGAGCTCACAGGGGTTAAACAAGCTCAAGAGGTGACAAACGAGTCCTACCAGAGCAGTCCCAGCCCAGAGAAGCAGCTCCTCATCCTTCTGCCTTCACAGGGAGGGTGTGCAAGTGTTACTCACCCCCCCAGGCCTATCGGAGCCACTAGCTCTTACGCAAGGCAGCCACAAGCACCCATGAGCAAGGAAGCAGCAGGCACAGGGCTCTAATTCACACCAGAGTGGCTTATTTAGGGGTGGCCATAATAGTCCCCACATCCTCAGTCCATCCATCATGCCCCTTTCAGCTCCCTGCTCTGCCATGGCATGCCTGACAGCCAGCCCTAAAAATTAACAAATTACTGAAATCAGTGATTTCAAAACCGCATGAGGTTTCGTCTGGAAAAACCCCAGCTGGGGACAGGGTAACCACTGCAAATGCTACCCTGAAGGTGCAGCTTTTCCAGGGATGTGTGGATGGATCCCAGCCCACACACCCCTCCGGCTCCATTGCACTCTGATAGCGAGTGGCTTCTGCTGGGGGCATAACGCACACGCAGCACCTGCAGAAGGTAAATCCATATTTCAGGGGCTTTTTCCACCCAAAGGAGATGGAAGGGCTAGCAACAGGAAAACTGAAGCCACAGACCACCACCAAAGTCCCTAGCACCCCAAGGAGAATGTGTCCCACATGTTAGGATCTTGCAGGAACTGCCCCAAAAGACAAATTTCCAGAGATCCACAAGCACTACACCAGGCTTGGGGAATTTTCTGCTCCACTTCCTCCCCAAAATTAGACTCACGCTAACATGCCTGGGGTGTACCAGCAAGGCTGGCTGATGCCAAGCAGGACGGGAAGAGCTGGGGACAGATCCTGCCCAGGGTGGCCACGCGGGATGGGGAAGTGCCTGGGGGTGACAGCCTTCAGCAGGGATTTAGGGGAGGGAGGCTCATGCCCCGGCTGATGCATAAGCTCACCCCATGCCAGCTCCACCTGTGGGGATTGCTCTCACCTTTTCTTTCACCCAAGCTTTTGGGTCTGCTTCTGTGTCAGACCCACACAAACAGCACTGGGAAGGAGCTGGGGAACTTCCCCCCTGCCCCCCTCCTTCTTAAACAAGCCAAGATCTGCGGCCATGGAGGGACAGCGTTGAAACATCAGGGATCACAAGCAGCGATGACATTTCAGGGATGTTGACTGGCCAGTCCACTCTGCAGATGAGCAACCGACCAAAAGCTCATTATAAATTTAAAGCAGCAAACCCCCCCTTCCGCACACACTCTCACGTTACAGAGTTCGAGCCTAGAAGGGGAAGGATCACCTTCCTCACCTTAATGCATCGTATTTCTCCCTTGCAGCACTAATTGTTGTCGTCCATGGGGGGAGAAGACGTGGCAAGGATGGCTGGTAAAGGCCAAAAAGGTGAAGGTTTGCACGGGAAACATTAGCAGCACCAGCTATTGCTGTAACCATCGAGTCAACCCCAGACATGCAAAGCGGCCGAGTGTAAAGTCATAGTTTCTTCTCAAGGGGATGAAGCAAAGTTACAACCACGTGTAGATTAGAAGGGAAAGAGCTCTTGCACTGCCATGCTCCTTTCTTCTTGTGCAATTGAACCTGCCCGACGCCAAGTCCAGGAGGGGCTGGGGAAGTATTTAGGTGTCCCGCTCGCAGCACAGGGGCAAGGCTGGGTCTAGGAACCTTTGGGCTCTAGGCTGACCTAGATCAGCCTTTAGGATTACAGGTTGGACTTAAACTTTTCAGGCTTAAGTCAAATTCCCAAATTTCCCCTAAAAATACTGCCTTTACTTTTAATACCAAAAAATCTGGTGCTTGCTCTTCAGCTGTCAAGGCACCCCAGCGCAGCAGCTCCAGGATGCCCAAATGCCAGTCATCTTCAGGGGACGACCCACAATCCATGCTTACAGCCACGCTCTGAGGGGTATCAGCAGACCACCCGCACACAAACACAACCATCTGCCAGTGGGTCCAGCATCTCTGCCGCGTTCATCAGCGAAAGCATGATGCTATTTGTGAATATTCCCTTGTTATTACACACAGCCCATTCCCCAAGTCAGAAAACAGCTTATATTTCTCATCACATGGGAAGCAGGAGGAATGCTGCAAATCTGGAGATGCAAGAGCCTGTTCAAGCCTCGGAAATACTCTGAAGTACCTAAAGTACCTGGAAAACCAAACCAAAGAGCCATTTCTCCTAATGCCTCCAGAAGAACTAGAAATGACCTTCATAGCACAGCTTCCTCATGATGCCTCGGTCCAGCCCAGAGGACAAAATGCCTTTGGCCACCTACCTCCTCATCTCATCTCAAAGTGATCAAGGATTTCATTTCCATAGGATTACAGGAAAATTCAGGCTCTGCATCTCTGCTCCAAGTAGGACCAGAGACATCAAAAGCCAAATAACCTACAAAACGCTCCAACCTGCCTTCCAGCCTCCTTCAGAAGAGCTGGCATCAGCCACCAGCAATCCTCTTTCCACTCCAATTCTCATCCTGCGAGAAAGGGTAATTAATGAATTAGCAAATGCAAAAGCCAGGATAAACCCTCTAGATTTTATTTTCCATTTCCATAATAACTCACAGTTTCCTACCCTGCTTTGGAAAGTGGCCACACGCCAAGGATGCACTGCTGGGTCTCTAGAGGAGAGGATGCACTGATGAATATGCAGGTGCATGCTGCCACGGATATTTATTTATAACTTTGTAGGATTAAAAAGGCCATTAATGACCATTTTCCAAGAGCTGAAATTGCTCCTTTCTTTCTCTCACACACACATAAGACACTGAGTCAAATAAACAGGAGACCCAGAATTAATCCAGGCTGAAACCTTTGAAGACACCTGGGTATTTTAGAAGTCTCTACTCTCATGCTACCTGGCACAGGATTAATTAGGTGGACATGTTAGCAATCCCCGCCTGAACCCACCCAGAGATAATAAGCTCTTTAAAGCACTAAAACGGAGGCAAATCTCTGGAGAGACAACTCAATCCCCTATCTGGCACTACAATGCAAAGGGGGTAAAAGTCACTGTCCTCCAAGCGACGGAGGATCACGGCTGCACGACCAACTTCAATCCCTGAAAATGCCCTGCTGGGAGGTGGCGAACCTCTGGCTAAAGGAGTTTTGAGGCCAGCAAAGGGCTCCATCTCCTGCTCTGTCCTTCCCAATGCTGGGGGTCAAGGACTCTGCTGGCACTTGGTGATACCTGAAGGATGGGATGGGAACCAGTGCTAAGCAGTGCCATTCCTCCTGCCTTTTTTTTTTTTCATTAAAAATCCAAACAAATATGAAGTGGACAGCACCAAGTCCAATATTGCAGCCTAGGTACTCCTCAAACTGTCAAAACACTCCAAAAATTAGTTGGATGTGCGGTAGATTCGGGGGACAACTAGTCCTTGGAGTGCAGTATCTCAAAATTGCAAAGCGATGTTGTTTCTAGTGCATCTGCTCCTGGGTCCCAGGGATATTTTCTTGCCAGAGTGGGAGAGCAAATGTCCTTTCACAACATAAGATGGTGAGTTTGTTTAAAAACCCTACAGGAATCCTTTCCATGATACAAATCCCCATGCAGACACACACATTTTTTCCTCCCCACCGAAAAGGGGAATGCCTTGAACCAGATATGATGTGGTACAATCTGGTGCCCATACTGGGTTAGCCCTGGGAAAGCCTCGCAGAGGCTTTGGGATAGGACCCTGAGAATTTGATGAGCTGCCTTGAGAAAGCCCCATCACAGAGGAATCAGGGCAGGGAAGAGAGGAAGGAGACGTACTCATAGCAAGCCTGGGAAACACCTTACTTTTTGCAGGCACCAACCATTAAATAAAGACCTGTTCAAGAGCCCGAGGAGACCACGAGCTGCTTTCTGACAACTAAATAAGCTCAAGTTGTCCCTTGGAGAAGCAGCGGGATTCATGTTGCAGAAACCAGCCAGTACTTATCACAGCACACAAAGAGGTACGCGTCTGGTACGCCCACCCTTCCCACCATGAGTATGCTTGATTCTGCAGAAAGGAGCACTGCTGCTTCCAAACATTGCCAGAACTTGGGAAAGAAAATAAATAAAAATCATCAAGTGAAAACAGCAACCACAAAGACTCAAAAAAAACCCCAACCCATCTTCATTCTTATCTAGAGAGGTCTGTAGTGTTCATCCAACCCCCTGCACACCCCCAGCTGCCTCAGGTGAGCAGCCAGAGGCAGAGACCCGCTCCCCGCTGCACACTCACACCTCCCGGGAAAGCAGTATTCCCAGCACAAATCATTAAACCAGCAAGAGCCCTAAAAAAGCTTTTCCCTGTGATCCCTAAGCTGGGCAGCTTTACAATACCAGCCAGATGATCCCACCTGTTGCCAATGGTTTCCTCAGGCTGGCAGGAAAAGCAGGGAGCAAAAGGGATGCAACTGCTCCTCTGTTGACCCAGGCAGTCTCCTATAGGATGCTAGAGGTGCTCCACAGTCCCCATGCTCAGGGGCACAGTGCTAGGTCTAACATCACAGGGCATTTCCATGAGGGATGCTGGACCCCAAAGAGTTGTTAGGAGCACTATGGCATCTGATCACCAGTCCTCCCAGTGACGCAGGAGGCGCCTAGGGCAGTATGGGGAGGTTTGAGCACATGGCTCCTAAAACCGAGAGCAGGTCCTGTGCTGCAGCAGGGTTACGAAGCAGCAGAGGAAGTCCTTCCCAAACTCAGGCAGTGCTCAACTGCCCCAAAGTCTCCAGCTCAGGGCTGATCCACCCATATCTTCAGGCAAGAGGTGTTGCAGGTTTTGTTCCCGCCCTCCCCCCCCCCCCCCTATATTTTTTTGAAGCAACAAGTTATTCTAGATGACTAGCCCGGGGCAGCTGGAAGCACCCCAGCCCTCAAGAAAGTGCTGACTCCGGCCCACAAAAAGCCAGATAATCAGCTGCTTTTAGAAACTCACGAGCTTGGCATCTGAAAAATGGAAGGACATAAAATTGTTAGCAATCATTTACAATAATAGGATTTTGTTAAAAACCTTCCGTGGAGACACGCTTATGCCTTAATTTGACTATGCAGGTTTACAAGGGCATGGGCAAGTTGGGACAGATTGAGGAACATCCCTTAAAAAAGATGCTTTTAAAAAGAACACAGACACACAGAGATAATGTGTAAGACATCCCCTCACACCTGTATTTGAACTCGGGCACAGAACATCCCATCGTCAAGCAGCACCTGGACTTCTTCCTAGCTCACCACACTGCACAGCTCGAGGAAATACTCTGCTCCGAACCCCTGGCATGCGCATCATGGTCTCCCAGCCAGGGAGGATAAACCCCTCAACTGGACCCGGTCGCAAAGCATCACCCCCTGCCAGCACATGAGGGGACAGCAGAACGTGGGCTCGGGTCACCTACAAGCCACCACTGAAGGTTTTTCCCCATAGCGGAAGGCACAGGTGGGACGAGGCAGAGATGCTGAAAAAACACGGATGCGGCGAGCCATCAGGGACCCTCGGGCAGCACTGCAGCGCAGGGCGATGGCGAAGGCAACCATGACATGTGTCTCCGCTGCGGAGGTGGACAGCACACACATTGCGGGAGCAGACCAGCTCCCACCCAACCGCATTTTACATCCAGTCCCCAAAACACCTTTGAAGCTTCTCTATTTGCCCAGGCACAGTAAATCCCCGTATCTTCCGCAATTACACTACGCTACCTTTTTGGTCAAGTCGTATTTCAAAGGGCAGTTAAGGAGCACCCTGGGACGATTCAGACTGGCTGCCGCCACGCTGCTTCAGCCAGATGCCACCCGCCTCTCAAAAGGTTTGGTCAAGCCTGGCAAGCTCCTCAGCACACTCCCTGGGCTCTGTGGGTACCAAAGCTACCAGGCACCCGAGCAGAACCATAAGTAACATGTTTTTCTTACGCGTAAAGGTTAAAAAAAAAAAAAGTCAGACTTAGTTCTTAAGTTATACTTTAATGTTAGGGTCAGACTGTTGGTCATGACCCCCATTCAAGCCCTGGGTAGAGCTAACTCCCATGTCCCTTGTAACACCACGTCTCACACTCATTTCTATTTTTAACAGCAAGTGGCATCCCTTTGCTGGGAAATTTCAGCGTGCAGGACCCTCTGGACCCACAGTGCTTGATGACCAGGGGTGCTGGACACCCGCAGGTGCTGCAAGCCGCACTCCCCGGCCTCACAGCTTTCTATGAAGGGGTGGCAGAAAGACTTTATGGAGATGCATGCACTTGGGGAGGCTTCCCGCTTTCCATGCTGTGTCTTTCAAGAGGGTGCGGGAAAGGCAGCAGAGCTATGCCAAGAGGGAGGCCAGGCGCCATGCTTAGGCTCTCCCGGCAGATAACTGGGATACGGGAGGATTCCTGGCATTCCAGCGGCACCAGCAGAAGGGAAGAGAGTATCCCCTGACCCACACCTGAGCACCGGCACTGCCTGGTAAGGAAGGCAAGCAATTTGGATACACTTCCTGCTCATAACCACTGCGGATACAATGCACGCACACGCACGTTTGATCTCTTCTCCCTAAAAAGAGACGCACGAGGAACGTGACCCACACAGCTACCCCATGAGCAGCGGATGGCTGCATGTGGCATCGCTACCTCATCCCAGCTGGACCCAGCTCCCCACCATTTGACAGCTGAGCTCCAGCGTTCGTGCTCCCGCACGTTCCCGGGGCCTGGTGCCTGCCTGGCAAGTCTCGGCAGAGCACCGATCCAGGGCACGCAAGCGTGCCGTTAGCACCGCCATCCCTAAGCCAGCCCTGGCTTCCTGCAGCCAAAGTTCCCATCTCACCTCTTGGGATCATTTCTCACGCGTTTCTACCTTCCTCTTCCAAACTTCTCCTGAAATCAGCCTTCCCAAGGGGAGCGCTGTGGGCTGCACTGGAGGCAGCCACTCCGAGCAAGAGGTGCATGGCCATGACCCCTTCCTCCGTGCAACAGAACCCTCAAACCCACGTTTGGGTTTTTAACCTGCAACTGGGTTTTTACACCGGACAAGGTAAAAAAAAAACCAAACCAGGGAGAGGAGTTTGCTCTCCCAGCAGCAGCGGGCCACGAGCAGAGTTACAAAACACCCTGGCCCAGCGCAGGCAGAGTTCACCGAAGGCATCAGAAGTATGCAGCAAGGAGCTGGGCTCTTATCGAGGAATTTAACCCCTCTCCTGGGCCAGCCAGGGCCTTCTCGGAAGGGAGGAAGGGCAGACAGCTTCACCCCATGGACGCAGACCTTATCTGTAGTGCGGGGTGGCTGATGGCACGGAGAGCTGAGACCCCACGCTACCTCGGCTGCTCCTTCACCAGCTTTTTCCCCGGCTCTGGCCATCATCTAATGCAAAGCTGGACCACGATGATGCTCCGTCCAGCGCGGCCCGGGTGTGCCATGCGGGCGGCCGGAGCCACCGGGATGCCAGTGCCGGCTCCCGGTGCCTCGGGCAGGCAGGAGGCAAAG
>NW_010257677.1:0-495 GCF_000690775.1 Eurypyga helias
CCTAGGGACACCCACCTAGGGACTCTCACCTAGGGAGAGCCGCACAGGGGCACCCGAGCAAGGGACACCCCCACAGCGGCACCTGACCATGGACACCCACACAGGGCCACCTGCAGAAAGACACCCACCCATGGGCACCCCCATGGTCAGGCTGAACCCTGCAGCCGAGCACCAGGAGTTACTGGTGGCTGCGAGCGGGGAACTGGTGGGCCCCAGTTGCAGGGCCAGACCCGGGGATGGGAAGTGCTGGGGTGGGGGTGGGTGACAGAGGGCTACCAACACAGAGACTCCCCCTCTTGGGGATGTGCCTCTTTGGGGTGTCCATCTCTCCTCTTGGGAGGGCTCATCCTTGCCAAGCCAAGCCCAGCATGAGTGTGTGCACCCCTGGGACGCGTGTGCTTGTGGGGCACGGCACCCCCCGGGTCGCTGGGTCCTGCTCCGTCTTTCTCCATGCAGAGCTTGTTTGCAGCGGGTGTTTGATGGCAGCCTGGCGCA
>NW_010257677.1:528-940 GCF_000690775.1 Eurypyga helias
GCAGGCTGTCCTGCCCATCCCCTCCCTCCATGCTTTTCTGCTTGCAGGGAAAAAAAAGGGTACCCGGTTGGGCAGTGAGAAAGGCTGCAAAACCCCTACTTTTATGGTCGGGTTTTGGTCCATGCAAAGCAGATCGTGTGGTGCAATGAAGGATTAAATAGCAAAAAAGGAGAGTTCCTTAAAGCATTTGTTTAGTTGCTGCTAAATCTTCAATGTCCTGAGTGAAACCGTATCCCCAGGTCGCTATTGGTACAGGCTGGAGAACCCCAGGCGAGGTGCGGGGCCACCCCTGGGGACAAATCCCGCCTGCTGCGGGTTGGCACCGCCGCGTGCTGCGTCCCCTGGCCCAGGGCTGCGGGCTCACGCGAGGCTCGCTCCTGCCTGCGGAGCGGGGCCGTTAGCGGGCAGGGTG
>NW_010257678.1:0-4948 GCF_000690775.1 Eurypyga helias
GACCGGCTCTGTTAGGAACCCGCCGCTCGTCTCAAGGGGCTTTTGAAGTTTGTGGGAATCCGCCCGCGATCCTGCAGCATCTGGGAAAGGCTTCGAGGAGAACGGGAAGGACGTTGCGAACAGCCCCGGCAGCGCGACCAAAAAAACATAAAACACGGAGATACGGGACGGGAAAGGCCCTGCTGTCCCCACACACGTTTGCAGACAAGCCGTGTCATACCTTCCCTTTGTTAACCCAGCCAAGATCCCTCCGAAAACCAGTTTGGCGCCTCACCCCCCTCCTGTGCTGAAGGTGGATGCGCAGCCTGGCTGCCTGGGAGGGAGCCCAGGGGCACCCTCTCCTCCCCCAGCTCCGGGCAGCACCTGGAAGAACTGCCCAGTACACTTTCTGCTTAGCATGAGCGCAGGGAAGAGGCAGAGCTGCCCGCCGGCACAGCAGCGTGCCAGCACTTCTGCCTTTGGAGAAAACAGGGTAATGGGAAAGGCAGAGGAGCAAGACAGTAGCAACAGACCAAAGCCTTGGCCCTGGTGGGGTTTTTAACCCAAGTCAGACAAAACCTCTGTCAGACCTGTCAGGCTGCGTGGAAACCCAGAAAGCGCTTCAGGTCTGCTCTCTGCGATCGCTATGAATCCCTCTGAAGGCCTGACCTTGTCAAGGTGCTGTGAAGGCATCTCCAAACCCTACTCTTAACTCCAACCCTAACTGTAAATCTAATCCTAACCTTAAATCTAACCTTACCCTTAACTCGAACCTTAACTCTAACCCCAACCAGGTGAAGTTTCTTCAGGGTTTCTTGAGGTCTGTGGATGGGGCTAAATGAGATGTTGCAGTGATGAGCAGGGAAGCGGCTGATGGGAACAGGGGCATCAGAGGTAAATAGGAGTAGCCCACCACAGGGTGAATCATGTTTTCTGCTCACAAGGTGTAAAGCACTGCACAAGTGCGATGATGCAATGGGAAAAGCCAACCAAGGCTGCTTACAGCATCCTATTTCTGGAGCAAACGAAAATTCAGGGGAGTCCCTAGACTGGCAGGCTCTCACTGCACTTACTGGTTTCTAATCCTACTGCTCTCCAGAGCACTGGGATACCTGGGGACATAGCCAAGCCCTTTCCCCAGTGCAAAGCAGGGAAACCATGAAGGCACAGGGGTGCTGCCTTCCAAGCTGGCTGCACCAAGCTGCTGCTCGGGACTGCCGGAGCAGGCTGAGCAGTGCCAGTCACAAGAAAAAATGCAGTTTTCCCAAATCAGCACTGTCTTGCTCTCCTTCCTCGGGGGCTTCTGGGCAGCCTGAGATCAGAGGTGCCGGTCCGATGGAGACCGTCTGTGCTGCTGCCCATGCCTGCGAGGCTGGGGTCGCTGAGCAAGCAGGAGTTCCCTGCCGGTGCGCCTGGATGCCCCCAGCCCGGCTGGTGTCCTGTGCCCTCGGCAGCACAGACCGGGGTTCTGCTGGGAACAGATTTAGGAATGAGACAGACAGGCACGAAGCAGCAGGCTGCCGGGCCCCTGAGCCGGGTGGCTGTGTGTTAGCAAGATCCCTCTGGCCCTGAGCTTTCATCTCCCCAGCCTACACAAAGGGTGCCACCAAAATGTATGTAAAAGCAGGAGAAACATGGGAGCCGGCCCTGAGGCATCCCTCCCTTCATCTCCTGCCTCCGACTGACAGCCAGCAATGACCTGCCACTCAACGGGAAGGCTTGCACACCTTACCTAGAGCGAAGGAGCCCCCCGGGTGCACGTTGCCGTGCCGCACACAGGCACGGCCCCCCACACTCAGCCCCTCCTGGAAGACAGAGGCAGGGGGGCTCGGTGGCCAGCCCAGCTCCCTCAGGGCTCAGGCTGCTGCAGGGATGAGACAACCACTGGAGACCAGATGCTGCCCTCCCTGAACTGTCGAGTCCCTCGTGGGCCTGGAAAAAGTCCTTTCTGGGAGGGTACAGGTGACCTCCACTCACCCTGTCCCCCTCACTCTTCCTGGCGAGGTCTACCCTCGCACCCTCTGGCCTCTGTCTCCTCCTCTTCCTCACCAAAGACCCTGCCCAGGGCCGGGATGCCCTCAATCCAGGAATCACAGCAAGGGTTTAGGCTGCCCTGCCCCGAGGCACTACCCATCGCACACTGAGGCTGGGTGCAGAGAGCGTGGACAGGGAGCAGGGCTGTGGCTGTTCCCAGCGGAGGCTGCGCAGGGGCTGTTTTCCCAGCCATCCTCCGAATACAGATGTTTTCTCAGTGCAGGATCCAGACAGAGGAGGGTAAAATGTTTTCATTCCAAGCTCCCAGGGTCAGGTCATGGTTTGTCTAAATGGCTTTTGTTGCTGTAATTATCAGATTAGCTGATCTCTGGCAGTGGTTTAGGGGCAGCTACATTAACTGCGGATCCTGACCCCCCTGCCGCCACCCTGCCCAGCCGGGGAAGTGGGTTTGCAATGGAGTGATGGGGATCAGGGATGCCAGGAGAGGAAAGTGAAAGGCTTGTGATTGTTTCTGAGTGGGTACCCAGCTGGACCCTGGCCTGGGAGCAGCTGGCACATTTGGGGGAGACAGCAGCAAGCCTCCTTGACCTCGTCAGTGCACATGATGACACCGAGCTGGGCCTGACCCTCTCCTCCCACTCCAACCTGCAATGCACTGCAACTGCAGAGCCCCATCACAGGCACCTGCTTGCTGCTGTGGCCAATGCTCAGTGTGCATCACAGGACAGGGGCACCTGGGGTGCCTCCCCTCATTCAGGGCTAGTGCTCCCTGCAGGCAGCGAACCCAGCAGGTCCCAGGGCAGAAGGTCTGGGACCCCATGCTGTGGCTGGTGTGGGGGAACCTGGGGCCAATGCATGGCCATAGGGTGCTGCACAGGGTGGGGAGCCCCTCAGCAGACAGGGAGGCCACAGGAATGGGAGCGTGAGATAGCAGGCGAGACAGGGAGCGTGACGGGGAGATGAGAGAGCAGAGCGAGGGGCAGATAAAGAGGGATCAGGAGTTTCCGGCCCCGCCGGGTCCATCTGTCAGCGCCTGCAAGTGCTGATGGCACGGAGCCCTGATGGCAGCCGGGGCCATAGGTCCAGCCGAGGGGCACCATCAGGGGCTGGGAAGGGGCCCACACCGCTGCCCTCCTGCTGCACCAGGGCACTGGCAGCAGCCTGGACCCCAGCATGGATGGGGATGGGCATTGCCAACACACAGCCCCACAGATGGCCCTGAGGCTGAGCCCCTAGCCACGCTGCTTTGTGGTACACATCTCCTGCCCTCCCACCCCACCAGCCCCACCACACACACACACACAGATAGGGAGTGCTAGGGATTCCACCCACCAGCACTAAGAAAATCAGTTCCCACTCTGTGGAGCTGTGGGTGAATATGTGGGTCCTCGGTAGCTGCTCACTCGGGCACCCTACCCATGGTGGTCGTCTGCCCCCTGACACATTGTCCCACTGCTTCTCTCACCTGCTGTAGGTGGGAGCAACAGGAGTTTGCCTTGAGCAAGGCAGAAGCTCTACAAAAATTAAATAATTCCAAATTACACAAGACTTTACCATTTCTCCATAAAACGAATTATTTAAAATGTGGTTTCACTGCATTTCAGCTTCTGAAGTCTTGTAATGCTGGAGCATAGCACCCCACTGAATGAAGACTTCTGTAGCAACCATCTACATCTCTTTCAAAAATCATTTCAACCTCTAAATGCTTCAGAAAGTTTCAACAGCAAATTTTTGCCTTTAAACACCATGTTCCTGTGAGAAGTTTTGGTTTCAGCAAAACATAACTAAAAAAAAAAAATTAAAAATAGTAGCTCTATTCCTGGTATTTTTCCTAATTGCCACCATGACAGAGCTTGGTTAGTGCCAAATCCATCTTCTTTTCTTCCAGCTGAAAGTCAGAGAGCAACCCAAAGCCTGTGCACCCCTGAGAAGGAGCATATCCACCAACCCAGTCAGGCTCAAACCCCTCCTGACATCGCTGCTGCCTGGGCACAATGAGGTGTCCACAATTTCTGTATTTAAGCCTATTTTGCACATTAGTCCTGGTGTCACTGGAGTCCCAGCCCTGCCCATGGACCACTCAGGACCTACCCACGGCCATGTTCACCTCTTCTGCATCTGCCTGGGTACACCCAGGAGGAGCAACGGCCCTGAAAGTGGCAAGGGATGGGCTGGTCCTGGTGCTCGCCACGGGACAAGTTACCAGGGCTGGGAAAGCATTTCAGACACCTGCTGTCCCCAAATTTTTTCCTTTTACATCAGCACCCACTGGCAGATTTCAGCAGAGCAGCCCATGGGCCTCCCAGGCGCTGACACCCACTATCCTGGTGCATTAAAGACGGGTTCCCAAGGGTGCAGAGGACCCATTGAGAAAAGACTGGGCTGTCAGTCCCTAAGCATCCCCAGCCCTGGAGCAGGACAGGCATGGACTTTTGCACAGCCAAGGAAGCTGGTTTTGGGAGACCTGATGCAGGGAGACAGCTGCCACCCCTCCAGTTCCAGGGCAGCTGTGGGAGCCCGTGAAGGCATCTGTAGCACAGCTGGGCCCAGCTGGACCCCTCTGGGCAGGACATGTACCCCGGCATGGCCTGGACAAGGCCAGGAAAGGAGACTCCAGCTCCCTTGCAGGGAGCCTAGCGCTGCGGGTAGCTTCTGGACCTTGGTGTAAGAGCAGATTTACTGAAAACAATTTATTTAATATCAAAAATAATTTCTTACGGCGTTTTGGCTGGCGTCAGCCGAGCACTTACTCACCCGGGAATTCAAACAAAGGCAGGGCTGGCGCCCAGCCAGGGGGTCGGGCACTGGGTGGTCGTGTCCATCCCGGCCTCGGACCAAAAAAAATTTGTGGCATGATGTCTCCATTTATTTATTGGAAATGTTTGAACAGGAAATGCTAATGGTTTGGGTTTGTGGAGACAGCTGGAGGGGTCCGGCCGGAGCTGCTGGGAAGGGGAGGGTGCGCTGGGACGGG
>NW_010257679.1:0-4655 GCF_000690775.1 Eurypyga helias
TTCTGTGATTCTATGATTCTATTGGAAGCACAGCATCCCTCCTTCACCTGCAGCAGAGTTGGGATCCCTTGGATCCAGCAGCCAGGCTCCCCCTGCCCTGCCAGAGCTCTCCTGGACGGAGTGGACTGGCAGCAGTTTCTCCCACCCAAAGGAGGTGGACGTTTGTTATTATCGGTAAGCACCAGCAGCACCCGAAAGGAGAGCTCCCTCTCCACACACTCTTCAGCACTAACTAAAGAAGGAATCTGAACCGGGAAATGTGTACAGACATACGCCACTGCCATCCATCCTCACACACTAACCCCGTAACATGACTCCAACTTGCCCTTGGCCTTTGAAAGTAACACGAGACATAAATATGCGGATCCAAACAAAAACATACATCTTTGCTTTCAGTTTTTCCACCACTCGAGGCACTGTTAGCCCAGGAAACGGGGAGTTTTGTGGTGTAACCCAGGAATTGGCAGTAGCCTTGTGTCTCCGACCCAGGCCTGTCCCTCAGCGACATTGCTGTTTCTTTTTCTGGAGCATTCCCTTCTACGGCCCTGAGTGTGTTTATACATCCCCATGCCAACAGCTTTGTTTTGCTGTGGTGTTGCACTTTCCATTTCATCAGCTTCCTATGGAAAAGCAAGAACTTCTCCCAGGTCGTGGCCACTCTACAAGCACAGAATACTGAGGCCAAGTACTCTTCATAGTTGCTGGTATACAACAGCAGATCTGTACCACACAGAAAGTGTCCTGTACACACATACACCTTCCACAGCGCGTTTCTTCCCTGCTTTACTAAGTCACCTCCCTCCAAGAGCATGTCCACTTAAACCACCAGCAGGTTTGTGGTCAGCAGCACGAAGTACTGACCATGGGTCCCTTCAAGGAGCTTCTTCCTTTCTCTGTCGGCTTCACCCTTCGGAAGTAACTCATCTCCCCTCCCTTATACCCAAATACAGAAACATTTGGTAATTGTGGTGCTTCAGAAAAGTTCTCTCTTTTATCAAGAGGAAAAAAAAAACCCAAGACCTCATATTAATAGCTTAATGGCCTACATACTGAAATTGAAATTTTTCTCCTGTCTCCAACACGCACTTCGTGTAGCAAACGGCATCAGCTCTACCCTCTACTTGAAGTGATTAGATTGTAATTGCTAATATTTCAAGTGGTCTACTTGCTCAATCTACTCTCAACTCCTGCTTCAGTAATTTCATCAAAACCACAAACACCACCCCTTTTTGAGCATGAAGATGAATTTCTCTTTCAATTTCTCACTCTCACAGCAAACTACAAGGTAGGTTCCTTAAGGCTAGAAGAAAATAGTTAATGCAAGTGGAAGAAAAAGCTGAATAATTATTCATATGGCAGCTTTTTGTTTGTTTTTAAGTAAGCAGTAAGTGAGATCTGTGGACAAACTGAAGGCAAGCTGTCTCACAACAAAGTTCTGAAAAGCACAGAGGAGCCTAGCACGGAATCTGGAACATTAAGCAGCACGTCTAGAATGAAGGAAACACACAACTTCCAAAAAAAAAAAAAAGTAACCATCCCAAACTGTGTTACGCAACAGCCAATACCATTTCTTTGTATGACATGTAAATCAGACCACCTGAACCTGTCACAGCTGGGGACCCACCAGGTCTTTAGATGCTGTCTTCAAGCCCTTGCACCAAACAGGGTAAGATCTCCAATACTGAGGCACCTGTCAAATAGCCATCATTAAAGAAATTAACTCATTATTCTGAACATCTTAGACAACACACTATTCAACCTTCTACCATTCATTAAAATAGGTACAGGGCTAACAGCAGGACCATTTACAAGGATGTAATCAAAGGAAATCTTAATTTATATACAGTAATAGCCTGCAAACAGGCAAGACCACTCCTAAAAGTCTTCAGATGAGAAAGAGAAGGTAGTGACAACATCAAATGTAGGGACAAAAATGAGAACAATCCTGCACAGAAACCAGAGGAAGACAGCAATTGCAGGCTGCTGAGCTACAGCTCGGACATCTGCAACCCAAGTGCTGCAAAAGCTGGGCTAATTTCTCAGTTATTAAGGCACTTAAGCTAAACCAGACATCAGTTCAATAGCAGACTACATCATCATTTTGGACCTCTTGTGGGACTATAAGAAGGAAAACATTTGGCTTGAAAATACATTATTTAATGAGACTTATTTTTAGTATCTCTAGATGCACAGCCCAACTCTTGGGCCTCATCTCACTGTGAGTGGCAAAGAGAAAGGCTCCATGTTCACAAAGGACTCCTTAAACCATTTAAAGACCCAGCAATTCAGTTAAAAAAGCTACAACACAGATGTCTGGCCCTGAGAGGAATATGCTATAGATACGGACAAGAGCGAGCAGGTAAAATCAGTGTAAACACGGACACATGGGCACCATTCTGCGGGCCTGTGCACTGCAGTAGAAACCCATGAAGAAAACAGCACCTGGGGGACTTGGAGCAGTCAGCATGGAACACCACACGAGCCCCAGCTCTATACGGAGCGGCAGCAGCACCCTCTCAGGGCGGCAGTCATGAGCGTGGGAAAGAGACTCTTCTGTAAACGTCCTTACTGCTCTCCAGAAGAAAAGGGGCCTGATTGCCAAAATCAAGGAAGGTGTTATCCAGGGACACCTACACTTGTGTTCACTCTCTCCAGGCCCTTACAAGAACAGGTGCCTGCCGACACATGGGCCAGCAGAACGCATTACACAAACTGGGGGTGTTGCTGTTGTCAGCGACAGTAACTTTTATTGTCCTTACAATACATGATAATAGAAACTGTGAAGAAGTAATTTTGTTTGGCAAAATATTTAGTATATTGAAAATATAAATGCATCTTCAGATCAAACAAGATTGCAGACACACCTAATAATTTACAGAATTAAACCTCTATCCCGGTCAAAGAAGTACAAAAGCCAGCTCTTCCATAACCGTTCTCCCGGTTCCTAATGTTTTGGAAGTGAGGAATTTCATGATCTGGTGCACTAATCCTACTCCTTCCCCTAAGTGTGTGGAACAGAAAAGGTCAGGTATGTAACTGGTAAAGGCTGGGGGGGTAGGGAAAAGACCAAGAATAATGTCAATGCTTCTTGCAACCCTGCTTCTCCACTTACACTGGAATGTGTGCTATGTTAGAAGGCCATTTCAACTCCACTTTCCCACTAATGCCAAGATTAAACATTTTTATTATTAAACAGTTTTATATTGCATTTAAAAAACACACGTTCAGGTAACAGCTAAATTTTACCTTTTTGTGCTTTTATACACATGCAGTTTTTCTCTCTTAAGAAGATAAAATATAAATAACTGTATTAGTCTCCTTTTAGCGTCTGAGTTACTCCTGTATAAGGGCTTTCAGGTAAGACATAATTTCAGTAGCAGATGACCAAACCATAACACAGCACTCCACAGGACTGAGATCCTGGGCCAGCTGAGAAATCTTTTTCTCCAAGGTATACCCCTGCCTAGGCATAGCAGTGTCATCCTTCTTCAGAAACGTTACTGGACATAAGTCATTCCCACCATCACCTATGTACACAATTTGTGTATAACTCACTCCTCGCTCCAACTGCTTATCTAGAAATTCTTGTAACGCTTTCCTTTTGCAAAGGTTTTTAGGGCACTTTGCACAATGGTGAGCATGGAAGTTCTGTACAGTAAGATAGCCAGTACTGCTGAATGCTGCAGGGTTTGTAAACACTTCATCAAACACCTTACGGACGTCAGCAGCTTTCAAAATCCAGTCGATAAATACTGTGTTAGAATCTGAAACAATTATGCAGTCAAACAGCTCTTTGTTCTCGCCAATAAAACCCAGAAGATCTACCATTCCGTCAGTGAAAGGAATCGTTGTCATAGTTCTTTTCATCTCATCTTCTTTGATGCCACTGTCTCCCAAGTAGACAAAGACTCTGCCCATATATTCTGTCCAGTGTCCTGGTCGGTAGGAGTTTCTTAATCCATTAGGAAGTTTTTTCTCAGGAGCACATTTTACAATCCAGGTATCACTGTTTTCATCTACGATCGTATGGTCAAAATCAAAAACCAACAGAAATTTCATAGCTGTCAGGAAAGTTTCCAAAGCAAACAAGGAGAATTATATGAACAGAAGCACTGAGTTCCTACCCTGATCTTGTGTTCAGAAGAGAAAAACTCTGCAAGAAAGTGAAGCATTAGGACAAATATCTAAACCAAATAAACTATTTATGTCCACTACAGCTATGGGAAGCTATGCTTGGGCTGAAAAAGCAGTCTGCAAAGGTCAAAGATCTAGTTCAGTAGCAAACCTCTGCTTAAAATAGATAACGTGGGAGCATCTAAACTCACACTGCACAGTTACTAATATGTGCTCACAGAGTCAATCTTCCAGGACTCGTGCACCATCAGTTTGGCCAACACTTCCGAACTTCTCCATCCTCACTTGCAGCACAGCCACACTGGGATTCTCCCGGCAGAACGCCTCAAGAGGCATTTCGGCAGGAAGCACTACTGAGCAGACGGCGCCAGTCTTTTTACCGAGGGCGCACCGCATCAACGCAGCCGACTGAAGGCCGTGCTGCCTGCCACCTGGGGAGAGAAATCGGCCTGGTTGCTGTAGGCCTGCAACTGCGGCGCCTCCGGGCTACGGGAACCCCCGGGAGTCGGAGACACCTCACC